>NW_016241475.1:0-1036 GCF_001687245.7 Rhagoletis zephyria | reverse complement strand
ATTGTTTGAAAATGTGTGTTTGCCATTGTGTGTTTAATGTTCCCATCTTCTTTCCATCCCTACTCTCTGATGCCTGACAAATAGTGAGCGAGCTTCCCTTTGTTGTAGTCATAATTCGGTTCTACTTCTGCTAAGTGTGCACTGTAAAGTAAAGTGTCCAATGAAGCGTAAATTAGCTTACATGAACACTCACTTGCTCACATAAGGTGACTTTGGCACCTTTGGCCCCCGCTTGCCAGTTGCCATTTGCCCTCATGTGCACCCAACTTTTGTGCCATTCAGAGCAATTATGGAAATGCTGCGATGTTTTCCTAAGAATAGGGAAAAGAAAGAATAAGAAGTGAGAGAATAAAAAATGGAGGCTAGTAAAAATGAGTCCTCGCTCTTCGATCGGTAAAGTTGCTGCAGTGCCGCATCAACTGCTGCTGCTGACAAAAAAGTGTGATAGTCAGAAAAAAGTGTTGTCAAAATTATAAAGTCAAATGGGTGCTCAAGAGCACAAGCACACGAAACAATCTTTTTCTCACTCTATCTAGTTAAAATTCAAGCAAATTATCAATTAGTAGGCCAAAGTGCGAGCGAGCAGTGCACGGCACTCTTCAGAGTGCAAAGTGTCAGATGTTCCCTTCTCCTCTTTCTCTGTCTTTGGCGGCCATTAGACGCCTGCTAATTGATGCGGTCANAGCAGTGCACGGCACTCTTCAGAGTGCAAAGTGTCAGATGTTCCCTTCTCCTCTTTCTCTGTCTTTGGCGGCCATTAGACGCCTGCTAATTGATGCGGTCACAGCCTAAGCAGCAGCAGCAGTTGTGCAGCCGTTGAGCCCACATTTGTGGCCTTACCGCAAAGGAAAAGAAGGAAAGAGGCTTTGGTCGCAGGTTTGGGACAAAAAGGGATGCTTTCTAGTTTCCTGGTACCCTTTTGGTACACTACGGGCGTCATTATGCTATGCAAAACGAGTAAAACCCTTTCCCTTCTTTTTCCTTTTCTCTTTTGCTCATCCTAATGACTGCCACCGAATTGATCATAAACAGCTGC
>NW_016241474.1:0-1036 GCF_001687245.7 Rhagoletis zephyria | reverse complement strand
CAGGTCCTTCCTAGGGCTTGCAAGCTATTATAGATGTTTTATCAAGGATGTTTTATCAAGGATCAATAGCAAGGCCTTTGACGGATATCCTTAAAGGTGAGAACGGTAAAGTGAAGTCTACACAATCGAAAAAAGTAAAAATAGACTTAGATGAGGACCAGCTTCAAGCTTTCAACAAATTAAAAGAGGTTTTAGCGTCTGAAGACGTTATACTACCCTACCCAGATTTTAAGAAGCCATTCGATCTAACGACGGACGCTTCATCAATGGGTATAGGGGCCGTGTTGTCTCAGGGTGGAAAGCCTATAACTATGATCTCTAGAACCCTGAAGGATCGTGAAAAAAACTTTGCAACTAACGAACGTGANTATAGTTTGGGTTTTAAAAAGCCTTAGAAATAACCTCTATGGTGTAAAGAAGTTGAATATCTTTACGGACCACCAGCCACTTACATTTGCAGTTTCAGACCGAAACCCAAATGCTAAGATTAAATGATGGAAAGCGTTTATCGACGAGCACAACGCTCAACTCTTTTACAAACCTGGCAAGGAAAACTATGTTGCCGACGCTCTGTCAAGACAGAACATTCATACTCTAGAAGAAGAAAACCAATCAGATTTGGCTACAATTCATAGCGAAATATCGCTATCTTATACGATAGAAGCAACCGAGAAGCCACTAAATTGTTTCCGAAACCAAATCGTTTTGGAAGAAGCCGACTTGAACCTAAGACGGAATTTTATATATTTCGGCGAGAAAACTCGCCATATTATCCAATTCACAAATAAGGAATATCTCATGGAAGAAGTGAAATTAGCCGTGAACCCAAATGTGGTAAACGCCATACACTGCACTTTGCCAATATTGGCCAGCATACAACACGAACTTGTAAGATGCTTTCCGGCAACAAAGTTTTGGTTCTGTAAAAGTGTGGTGGCCGACATTGTAAATAAAGACGAACAGCGAGATATCGTTGTTGTCGAACAAAATCGAGCTCATAGAGCTGCTCAAGAGAACGTTAGGCAGATTCTTTGTG
>NW_016241473.1:0-1036 GCF_001687245.7 Rhagoletis zephyria | reverse complement strand
CATCGTTAGAATAAAGAAAGCAAGAATATACTGTAACAGTCCAGCGGTTCATTTCATTTCATTTCCCAGCTATTCCAGAAGTATAAAACGGAATTATGCTCAGAACTGGGAATATTGAAGGCAATGAGAAGGCCGATAAATTGGCTCAGACAGGAGGAATCTGAGGTTGTTGCACTGTGATGTCCCCTCGGAGTTGGTAAAAGAAAAATTGGTTTGCATTTTCTTTCACTGTCAAGGAAAAGGTGGTGGATATAGAGACTTTCAAAACCAGGCTATACAGTTATTGACAATATAATAGAATCAAACATTCTTCCCATAGATATTTGCCAAAAAAAGGTACTAAACATTTCTTAACCATTTCAAAACATGTATTTAGTTGCTTTTATTAATTTTACATATAAGTAACTCAAAAACACATGAACAGCTATTGCAATAATGTCATTAAAATCTTTTAAAGTAAAAAGTCATGGAATTCAATTGTCAATAAAATATAATCATAGAAATAAAACTCAAAAATTGCNATTAGGTCTAAGCAATTTATAAAAAGGTTTTTTCATAACAGCGGTCGTCCCTCGGCAGGCAATGGCAAACCTCCGAGTGTATTTCTGCCATGAAAAACAGCTTCTCGTAAAAATACAATCGCCGTTCGGAGTCGGCGTAAAACTGTAGGCCCCTCCGCTTTGTGTGATAACAACAAGGCGCACGCCACAAGTCGGAGGAGAAGCTCGGCCAAACACTAACATATGTGTAAGGGCCAATCTATTATTATTATTAATTTATAACTCTCTCTAGAGGAATCTTGGGACGACTTCTGAATTAAATCTATAGCTAAAACTTATTTTGGTATGTGGCTACACATGCGCTTCAGATGGTTTGAATGTTTATGTAGTTTAATACTATTATGATATAGACTGAAAGTTCGTAGATCTAATATAAGTCGGACTTAGTTGAGTTAGCCGATTTTCGTAGAAAACTCATCCAATAAAGTATGAAAATTTTCACACTGAAGTGATAAGTGGTTATACAAATTTTTCGG
>NW_016241472.1:0-1036 GCF_001687245.7 Rhagoletis zephyria | reverse complement strand
TAACTCATCTTCTTTAATTTATGAACACATATACATATGTATGTATATGTACATGTATTTAGCATATGAATGTAAAACAGAAACTTACGAGGAAGAGTAGAAGAGAATGTGATGATTATGAAAATTTAAAAAATAAACAAGTAAATGTATACGGAATGCAAAAATGAGTTTTCTTATTACAAACTGAGTAATATTAAGCCAAAAATTTAAAACTCTGCTTGAGTTCCAAGCTGCAGGCGTCTTTCAAGCATAAAGCAACCCGACTTTACAAATTGATGTCGGTATGGGACAGAACTATTACTGTGACGGCTAAAGCTACAATTTTTGCAATATGCATTTATGCCTATTCAGCGTAGGCAGTTTTAAGAGCCTAAAGCCGGCTTATCAGCTAGTTATTCAAAATAGCTGCACGTAACGCTACAACAGTACAAACATTGAGTTTTCAGTTTATCTAAAAGCAGATCTGTAAGTATTTGCTATTCACTTACTTACGTGGAGCTTTGCGAGAGAATCTACTAGAATTTGAAGTAACATACACATTTTTTAAAGAAAAAAGCATTATTTTGTTATTAAAAAATATGTATGTATGCATATGTATTTATTTGATTTTCTCAAAAGACTAATACAAAACATCAAGATATAACATAATTCAATAGTCGTTTGTACGTACATGCTAAATAAATAACATTTTAAATTCATCCACGTACATTTGTGTATATAAAATTACTAAAAAATAGGAAGTGAAAAAAGGGCGTTACAGAGCCGCCAGCCTATTAGTTATGTGTTTGCTCAGCAGTTTTTTTCTCATACATATGTATTTACATATATACGCATACATAGTATTTCTAGAACAGTAGACATTCAACAAGTTGTGGTATGGATAATTGAGCATATAATTTATTGAATTAAAAAATATATAATTTGTATGCTCCTACATTTAATAAAAAAAAGTACTAAATTTGTGTAAAAGGAAACTTAAGGTGCTCAAGCCACATATTAATTGCTAAAAAATTAGCATTTTCAAACCAAAACTAGA
>NW_016241471.1:0-1036 GCF_001687245.7 Rhagoletis zephyria | reverse complement strand
TCACTGGGTGTATAAAATTGGGTGCTACACTAGTTGTTATTTATTGCAACTAAACTCAACATAAATACTTAAGCTAAGCCAATAAAAAAAAATATTTTCGAACTAAAACCTTTTTAAACCTTTTTAAACCTCGTATTGTGATAAATATTTATATTATCTAATTCTCTTAACCGCAGCTGAATTTGATTTTTCAAATAGGTGGCAACTCTCCTATTTATCTTTTAAAAGTATAGCCTTTTCAAAACCATTTGGAGTGATATTCATATTGTTATTATTTATTTAACTGATTAAATACTTACATTTTTGAACAGGTGGCAACCCTATTAAACATCTAAAAATTATTCCAAATGTTCAAACTAAAGATTTATGAAGACTTTCGTTTCCCACTAATACTTTAATATTTCATATGGCATAATTTAATTAAATTCGACTTTTNAAATTTGTTTAGCCTCTTCCCTATACTTGTCACTCCTTAGCGCTCGCTTGAAGGCGCTCGCCGGAGGTGAAGTGAAGGAAGCCTGAAACGGAGCTTAAATTTACTCCTTGCACGTACATATGTATGTATGTGCCGATTTTGGTCAGCCTTGGGGCAGCAGACACATCGAGTCAAGTATGAACGTGCTAGGAGTTTTGAGAATTAGAAAAGCGCTAGCTGTTGAGCTCGACGAGAGTGCAGCAACCGATGTGAGATCTATTGATCGCAGCTCCGGAGCTCCTGCTTAGTAAGTTGGTGGAGTTTGAAAATCTCTTTGCCTTCGACGGCGACATCACCGAATCCACTTTGGCGTATGCATAATGACTCATGTAGAGACAGAGGTAAGCGTTACACTGGCTGAAGATAAAGCCGGGATAATCCGTACCATGCAGTCTTCCCTGGCTGGTTCAAACAGTTATGTTTGCGAAGCTGCAATTAGAGGAGAGCATATCTAATATCAAACTTTTCCTCACTTGTAACTGTCCTGCTATGAAGAGTCGCATGCCCCCATTTAATTTCCTACTGGCTCGCCATAAAAACGAATTAGGTGCGCAAATTTTT
>NW_016241470.1:0-1036 GCF_001687245.7 Rhagoletis zephyria | reverse complement strand
TTAAATTGATAAAATAAATGAAATACTGCAATTTGCGTACCAAGCTTTAAATTTTAAAGATGGCTTACAGCCGAAAATATGTTTGAAGAGGGCTGCCACCTGTTTGAAAATTTAACTCAATTTAATTGATATAGATATAAAATTAAAGAGGTCTAAGAAGAAAGGGGCAAATTTTAGAATGGTAACCCCTGAGTACGGGATTAAGGAAAAGAGGGGGTGCTAATAGTTGTCTATGTAAAGTTTCAAAGTTGTATGGCACTAATTCACAATATTTACCGCAGTTTCCACTAAATTTACACGTTATTTACACTCAATATATGTGCAGTTAGAGTGTGCACGACCAAACAAATAAATACTTTTAGTACATTACAGCTTTTTTATGAAATATTCATTGTTGTTTAATTATTATGAGAGTACATGCAGAATATTTGCAAATAACAGCAGGACTGTGTTGCCACATCTAAACCCAAGCGTGGAAAGTAAGACCAAACGAAAATACGATTAAAAGGAAAATACGATAAGGTTATTTTGTTCAGATTAAAATAAACAGTAGGGAGATCAGGGGCAGAACAGCTTTCTGCGTAGGCGGCCTTCGGCCGCGCTTAGGGATTATGACCCTCTCTACGTAGAATTTTCCTTTCTGTGTTCAAAAAAAAGAAGCTGAACAATTTTTGCAGAGAACACCTTTCTGCGTAGGCGGCCTTCGACCGCGCTTAGGGATTATAACCCTCACAACGTAGAATTCTCTTTTCTGTGTTGCCAAAGAAAAGGGGCCGAACACCTTTTGCATAGAACATCTTTCTGTGTAGGCGGCCTTCGGCCGTACTTAGGGATTATAACCCTAACTACGTAGAATTCTCCNTTCTGTGTTGCCAACGAAAAGGGGCCGAACACCTTTTGCATAGAACATCTTTCTGTGTAGGCGGCCTTCGGCCGTACTTAGGGATTATAACCCTAACTACGTAGAATTCTCCTTTCTGTGTGGTAAAAAAAAAGGGGCTGAACAATTTTTGAAGAGAACACCTTTCTGCGTAAG
>NW_016241469.1:0-1036 GCF_001687245.7 Rhagoletis zephyria | reverse complement strand
AGTGAACAACGATTTTTTGATGTTTTAAATAATTTTTATCATTGCTATGCCACAAAAAAGGAAATATTCAGAAAGCTGTTAGTATAAATTTATTTGATTTTTGCATTCAGATAAGTATATGTGTAATTCGATGGATGGAGCATTCTCCTTTTCTGTTGCAAATTTATTATATTGTTANATTATTCATTTTATAGATATATTTATTAAAAGCAAACAAATTCAAATTCCAAAACAAACAATTTAGGTTGTCAAACGAACTCGCACGGTTTTAGCAGCTGTTTTCCTAAATTGTAGCAGTGCTGGAAATTTCCAGTGGAATATTAGTTTAGGTACTAAAATTTAGGTCAACTCGCACACAGCCTTAATGCTAATTGCACTTTCTTCAAAACTGTTTGCTCGTAAATTTCAAGAGGGTGTAAAATTTTTTAATTCTATGATGCAAATTAGATCTGCTTTTTTTTTACAGAAATGTCGTTTTGGCCTAACGGACCGGAATGGGTATCGTTAAAATTTTTTCAATACATATCCAAATTTTATTTTAATAATCCCGCTTTTCTTGTTGATTTCCTTTCTTATTTCTACATCGCATTAACTTTTAACCAATATATGTATATACATATACATATCTGTGTTCATATGGAAAAGTAGCTTATGTCGAAAGGCTGGCTTCAGTATGAATCGGCATCCGCAGCATATGATTGCGAATGACTCACTGGCGCTGAGCCGTTGAACAAAGTTTGGCAAATAAACGTGCAAGAAACAGTTCCGATACTAGCAAGTCAATATTCTTATTAAGTCTCATCAAAAAATTCCTTCTCGTTTAAAGAGTAAAGGNCAATTAACCAATCAAATTTTATTTTGAATCATCCCGCTTTTTTTTGTTGACTTCCTTTTTAGTTTTTACATCCCACTAACTTTTTAAACTACGTTTTTTGCTTTCCCATGTTACATTCTCATTTGCTTTTAGAGAAAAATTAAGATTTCAACTGTAGTACATCTGATGTAACGCCGAACGAGTGGCAACCCCGATTTGGGT
>NW_016241468.1:0-1036 GCF_001687245.7 Rhagoletis zephyria | reverse complement strand
GCGACAAGAGTGTAAGTGCCCGCATCAGTCGCCTCCACCTTGCGAATGTCCAGCGAGACGACGCCAAAGTCGTGCATCAGGTGGTAGCGGTTGCCAGTGGGCAGCGGGCGCCCGTCCTTGAACCAGTCGACTCGCATCGAGTCGCTGGCAATGGGAATCAGTCTCGCCTCCAGGTGAATTGGATCGACGCCCTCTCGCAACCCGACCAGATTGTGCAGCGGCCGCGTGAAGACGGGTCGCTGGGTGGTCCGCTGCTCGGACACCTCCACACGGCCGTACACGCGGCCTCGATCGAGGGCAGACAGGCGTTGCAGTGTCTCTACGCCATATCCGGTTTCAGACTGAATAGCGCCGCTGCCGACGACAAACAGCTCTACAGAATCGGAGATTTCTCCGAAACGATTTCCGACGCGCACCGAGTAGACGCCCGAGTCCTCCGGGACGAGGGCGGCAATGTCCAGGGCGACGTAGCCAAAGTCGGACAGTGTTCGGAAGCGACTGCCCGTCTTGAGCGGCTGTCCGTTGTGGAGAATCTCCACCACCAGATCGGGGTCGTTCACCGGTTCAATCTGACACTCAAAGTGGGCGCTGGCGCCCTCCGGCAGGCGACTGGCGCTGCCACGAAGTCGAGAGACGAATCGGGGCGGCCGTGAGTCGTAGGAGGCGTACTCAACCACCTCGTGGCGCTTCTGTCGCTCCAGCTGCTGAATCGACTCCAGGCCCTGGGCGTTGATGATGCTGTCGGTGATGATGCTACTTTTGGCGAGCACCTCCAGCGTGCTCGAGCAGGAGGTCTCGCCGGCGGCGTTTCGAGCTCTAAAGAAAATTTGTTAAATATTTTTATCTCTAAAACCCATCCTAAAAACCTACCGAACCGTATACACGCCCGAGTCCTCCTCGTAGACGTACAGAATCTTCAGGGCAATGTAGCCAAACTCATTCACAGACACAAAGCGATGACCTAGCGGCAGCGGCCGCCCGTTCTTTGTCCACACCACCTCCATCGTCGGATCGTTGGCCGGCGTGAGAATCGCTT
>NW_016241467.1:0-1036 GCF_001687245.7 Rhagoletis zephyria | reverse complement strand
TCGCCCAATGGCGACCAGCTATTTCCATAAAAAGAGTCCAAAAGTGGTAAGAGTTGCATATTGCTTTGAAACTAATACCGAAATGATGCCGAATTTGTTACATTTCTTGCAGGGTAAGTTCGGATAAATAGTATGTGTGTGTTAAAAAGTGTATAAGTTGATTGATATGTCTGAGTGCATTTCACGGCACCAAAATTCGATACGAAATTATAATGCTGTTGGAATTTCTGTCAGAGCGAGCTACATATTTATTGAGTTAGTTCAGATAGAGCAAAAATCATATTTTATTATTAGCAGGCCTGAAACGTAAATAAATACATATTTTTTATGCTAATGTTGGATTTCCATTAGGCATTAAATGGCACAAATTTAAATGAAAAAGTTGGACATTAAAAAATACCTGTGCCACGTTAAGAAAAATTGTTGTTATATTCGTTTCCGCATGGCATCTTTGGAATGTCGCCCATTTTTCGTAATTTTTAAGCCTAATGAAAATTCGGCATTACCATTAACAGAATGAGATCAATCGCTTTAATCACTTGGCCTCATAAATATGTACTCTTTTTTCATCGCGCTTGAATCAAACTAACCTGGAATGTAGCTAATTTAAAAACTTTCCAAGATGTAACTTTTTTAAAACCATTTGCATGCTAAAAGACATATGTATGCACATAAGGGTGGTCAAACAAGAATTTCAGTCGAATGTTTAGTCGTTTTGCCCCCTAGGATTGTTCTANGTGAAAAATAATTTTTCGTAGAGGCAGAATGCCTGAAAATCTGTATTTTTAAATCAGAAAACTAAGTTTCTCTGCAAGAGACTTCCAGTAATTCCCAATTGTTTATTTAGCCATTTTTTAATACCAACTATTTTCTATAGGTCCCAAAAATAGCAAAAAATGCAATGGGGGTCCATAAAAATCGTTAGTATTAAAAAGGTGTTAAAAAACAATAGGCTATTATTTTTTGGAGTCTCTGGAAGAGTAAAATAGTTTTCGGATCTAAAAATATGGATTTTCAAGAATTCTATACCATTTTC
>NW_016241466.1:0-1037 GCF_001687245.7 Rhagoletis zephyria | reverse complement strand
TGCTTAAGGTTATATTTTTTCTTTTTTCTATCTAGATCCCTACCTCTACTACTGTTCGTTCTAATTACATTTATCTTCAAGCTCAAACATACGGTAGCGTTAATCCGGATTAACTCGGTTCTGCTCATCGCAGAGACTTCATCTTAACGTCGTTTTAAAGCTAAAGAACGGGCTTAACATTTCTATATATAAGGTGGTCCAGATTGTCCTAAAGCTAACTTAGCTATTAACTAATGAACTTTTTGAAGCTGATTTGCATAGTGGAGACCAGTAAATTAGGGATTAAAAATTATACCATCGTAAAATGTTAAACCCGTTCTTTAGCTTTAAAACGACGTTAAGAAGAATTCTCTACGATGAGCAGAACACGAGATATAATGATTTGAAGAAGTACATGATTAGTCAGAATCACGAAAAATTGCAAACTTTGACAGATCATATCTCCGAAGAAAAGAAAATATAAAAAAGAAATCCTCGAATACGTGTTAGCTTATTACATGTATAGAACCCATGAAAAAAATTTGAAGCCAATCGAAAGTGTGACAACAAATTTGGTGTCCGATATGGAAAAGAATGCCTCATATATGATTGTTTTAATCGCCCAGAGGACTCAAAAAAGACTCGTATATGATCAGTAATTTTAAAAAGTGCTGTAACTTTCAACATCACTTAAAACTGGTACGTAGGCAAGATAAATACAAAGCATTAAAAGAACTACAGGACATTTGGCGTCCCGTATAAAATAAATAAATTACCAGGCGAATCGACGGAAAAAGAGGACTGTCCCGTACAATACCGAACGGATGATCACCGTACTTATATTGTGCCTTAAATAACGTATATCCGGGGAATACTAACAGGCGATCCTCTAGAAGCGATTGAAATGGTTTTTGTTTGTTTCTGGAAAGACTTCCTAGTAAGAAATGAAATAACCTCGCGAAGAATGCAGCCTTTCTTCCTCTTGAGCATCCAAGCGTATTTCGGCTATGAAAAATAGTACACAAAAATTTCCTGCAGAAAAATTTAGAGACAGTCTG
>NW_016241465.1:0-1037 GCF_001687245.7 Rhagoletis zephyria | reverse complement strand
ACATGCGAGTATTATACGAGTATTAGACGAACATAAGTGCTACAATTACGCGAAAAAAATAACAAAAAATAAGCAAAGCACATACACTAGACGACAAATTAATGTTTACAACTTCTAATACAATATTCGTCCCTTTTCAGGTCAAGATAACCGTTACGGTTTCGGGTTTGATTTTGAAAAACGAAATGGTTTTAAACGGATACGTTTTCGGTTTCATTCCTTGATATAAACCAAATAAACCAAAGGGTTACACTTTTTTATAAAGTTCACAAAAATTCAAAAAAATGTGATCAAAATTTTCAACTTTTTATTCAGAATTTCTAGAAAATTTTCTAGCATGCAGTTTTTAGCCCATCCAATTTTAGTCTAATGAAGTGGAAGTTTCAAACAGCCACAAAATCGGGTCGCTTTTTGATATATATATATTTTCTTCTTTTTTTTTTTGAGACGAATTTTTGCACTTTTTTCCATATGGCATATGAAATAAAATGCGGCAGACCGTTAGCAAAAAAATTTCCGAACATCAACGCCAGTTTTTGTAAATTGCAGTTGTTTTACATATGAAGAAGCTTGTAAAAAAAAAAACGCAAAAGCAGTCTCAAAAAACAACGCGATTTTGTAGCCGGTTGGAACTTCCACCTCATTAGACTAAGTTTGGGTGCGCTAAAAAACTGCATACTCGGAAAATTTTCTAGAAATTCCGAATAAAAAGTTGAAAATTTTTATGAAATGTTTGTAAACTTTATATAAAGTGTGTAACTTTGATTTACATGGTTTATATTATAGCATGAACTATATATTCAAAAAATAATTAATGCAAAAAAAATTCATGAAAGTCATTGTGAATTATATAGAACAAGGTGTACACTTTCATTTGTCGCCTGGTGTAAACGCATGCAAACAGTACACAGACGGAAAAATATACATACATACGTACACAGGGACATACTTGTATGTGTCTCAGACAATCTCGATCAAAATTTTAATGGCAAAGCTTAAGCGACGTTAAGTGTAGGCTGTATGTTTTTCTGTTCTTC
>NW_016241464.1:0-1037 GCF_001687245.7 Rhagoletis zephyria | reverse complement strand
CATGAAAGAATTTCATTATACTTTAGCAGAACTTTTAAGTCACAGGTAACAGTGCTAAAATTGCTTATGTATATACAAGTTTTGAGTTATGCATTAATTATTTTCTTGTAGAAGAAGAAGAATTAAAACTGTGACGCAATTTATTGGTAACCGAAAACGACCGGGTTTCGTAGACGTTTTATTAAATGTATACATCATCTGAAGGTAGGATTCCGCAGCAATTCGCACAAGTATTCAATAATTAATTTTAGTTTTACCGGCAAGCTGCAGTGGAATTCTGACTATCGAGACGATAAATCGCCAAAATTCTCTAAATGAAAAACATATGCCGTGTGTAATCTACTAAATAAGGCAGTTTGAGGGGCAAGTAACTAGATGTTGTACTTCTTGGGTGCGTCTGTTATTCTTTTGGCTGTTTCTGGCGATCAAACTTAGCGATAGTGAAGGTTGAAATCCGGCTGCTGGTATAAGTTGGCTTGAATAATTAAACATTTTTTATTAATTATTCTAAGACAACTCATGGCGATGCACAGTATTTTGACTATATGGAGGCGGATGGAAAAGTCGTAGTGACAGTTGACTTAAAGAACTGGTTGGACTTAGAGAGGGAAAAGTTAAAGTCATAAATCACAATCGCAATACCGACTAATCTCTAAAGTTACATTTGGCGCTGAACTCATTAGAGAGAATTAGAGAGTCTCGTGTATTTTTTTTAACATAAAATTTGATCTTTTCGCAAAACTTTGCAAATATATGTGTGTGATTTTCGATTTTCTAAACTTTTAGAATTTTAGCTTTTTTGCGTGATTTGCCGAAAAGTATTTTTTGTACAATGAAAAATCACACCAAACTATGGGAGAAAAGAGAATATTTACACGCATGTAATTTTTAAGTAGAACCTCTGTTTTTTTGGGAGTGAAAAGCAGAAAACAAATATTAATCAAAATTCCATCAAATTTAATGATTATGCTCATACTTTTTTGCCAGTTGTAGATAACGGGTGATTTTTTTGAGGTTAGGATTTTCATGCATTAGTA
>NW_016241463.1:0-1037 GCF_001687245.7 Rhagoletis zephyria | reverse complement strand
ATGTATTTTGATAAAAGAATACCTCTCTAATGAATTATATCGCACTATAAATTATATGGGACACACCATAGCGTATACGTAACAAATTCAGAAATTACACAATCTAAGTACTCGCTTGCCAACTACATATGTACATATGTACCTACTTACTTACTCACATTGCCTGGCATAATTGCCTAGCTAAATGGCAAATAGCTACAAATTGCTGCAGCTGCAATCCAACTTAGATATTAAATCACATAAATAAAAAGTCAGGCTCCACTTTGTGCAGAAACTAAGTAAATGGGAGAAAAAGAAGTAATAAGAAGCCAGTACAAAGTACTATGACCGCTACGTAAATGTAGTCACAAAACATTCTAATACTCTATGACCCTTTTCTGCTTTTCTTCGCCGTTGACCACTATGTATTTGTTCATATCTGCTGCTCATCTTTATTCTAACTGCAATTTATTCCAGTTGAAAGAACATGTAATATTTGTATAATACATGCTCGTTTGTATATATGTATGTAAGTGGCGCAGGATGCAAGCTTTAAGCCAGGTCGAGCAAGCCATTCGAGAATATTAAGTGAAGCGAGTGAAAATACGAGTGGACCACAAATGTGGCATTAAATTGGGTAGGTATGTATGTATGTATATGCGCATTTATAGTTTATATATGTATGTACCTTGCTGTTGTCTCCCGCATACAAATACACTTGCATAAATAGACGCTCACTGAAACACATGCAATTACATTAACTCAGTGGCGCAAAGGCCAGCAAGAATTGACATGCCAGCGCATGCAAGCATAATACATACATACATATTTTTCGTCATGACACTGTGAACTGTTGCATCAGCCACCATAACCGCTGATGCTACAGCTGTTGTTGGTGCCGCTTTTCGCTTGCGGTAGCGCTTTTGGCTATGGCGATAAGGCAGGAAACTGCAATTTCACGGTAAATCTGTGTCGCTCTCTCTCTGCGCCGGCTTTCTCTGCCGTATGCCGTTGCTTTTGTGTGTGTGTTTGTGTGCTGCCGTGCGAGTTTGCGGTTT
>NW_016241462.1:0-1037 GCF_001687245.7 Rhagoletis zephyria | reverse complement strand
GCTGTCTGAGTATGCAGTTTTGTAGCCCACTAAATTCTACTATTATAAAGCACAAGTTTCAGATTACTAAAAATTATGTTTGATTTTTTTTGAATTTTTAAAATAGCTCGAAATTTGTACGAAAGTTTGTTGAGTTTTTCTTAATATTGCACAAAGTTGGAAACTTGGATTTACACGTTTTTTTAAAGAAATAATTATATTATTATAAAAAAAATAACTAAAATTTAATTACAACAAAAATAGTACGTTAAAATGTGGCAAAAATTGGTTCGGCCATAATTTTTTGACCACTGTATTTATTTTTTTATATATCTAATTGGACATGCACATGCATAAAGGAAGTACACAACAAAACTAAAAAAAAAAAATAAACAGTAAAAANGGATATATTGTTTTTTTTTGTCTTTTTTTAAAGCTCGTCTTGTCTTTTTCAAGTCTTTAGTGCCTTAAAATACTAACGCTGGTTATTAATTAACACCTTATTATCGGAGACGCTACAACTACTTTATAATTTTTTATGAGCTTGGGTTTGTGTAGTTGACACAGTTAGTAGACAGATACAACAATTTTCCTTCAATTGCAAAATATATGTATGTAAATAAACACAGTTTTAATCTCGCAATTTTAGTCTCACTCTTATCCTGCCAATGACGAAATAATATATCTTCCCCCTTATGCGCCGGATTCGCAGAGTGTATTAGTTTTACAGGAAAAGTAACCTCAATAAATCTTGGCCCGAATCATCGCATCCACGATCGTATAATACTCGATTAGAAATTTAATTTGGAATCCGAATCCGAGAATTACGTGGTGAGGCCCTTTATGTGAGGTGTCCTACGTGTAAATCATGCAAAGCATATCTACCGGACACCAATAGGAACAGGGTTTTATTTCATTGAGGTATTGCAAATCTTAAAGAAGTCTATTATGGACTTGTTTGTGCTGATTACGAACACGTAAGGATAAAGTTTCCATCAACTCCAGATTTGCAATATTTGATGAGCTCTAGCAAAGAAAACAAATACGATAGAACCTTC
>NW_016241461.1:0-1037 GCF_001687245.7 Rhagoletis zephyria | reverse complement strand
TATCTAACCAAGTACGAATACAACTCAAGTGAAACTTATGTTTGCAAGCAGTCTCCACCTTGTCGCCATCCGAATGTACACTTTCATTACATATGGAACAAGTAGCATTATTCATTTTATCCGTTTCTACGCCCCCAGAGGCATTATTGGGGCTATGGGTAATCGGCATTGTTATTCCAACAAAAATCAATTTGAAAATTCCAAGTTCTTAACCGAACAAAAAAAAACAATTTGTAAAAGCTCTATTAGAATATAAGAACTTGTATTCTAATCACCAAAAAAAAAATCTATGTCGCTTCAGCCTTATCTCAAACGGAAATAAACTCGCTTTCAAGAAGAACAAAAATTACGCAAAAATGATTTGTGGACTACTTTGTGGGGTAAGTCATGGCGGATAACCAAAGGCAAAAAAAAAAACAAGGCTATTCAATGTTCCTGGTTGTTGTAAGAAAAAAAATTTGGCCGCAAAAAAAAAATTACTATTAGAATCTCTGCGACTCTTCCGGTAGGTCGCTGTCACATTTGCAACAATAAGTATCCAGAAAGAAGTCGAAGATTTTTGCATTTAAAACAAGGGTATGCAATCGATATAGGACCAATTTGTCACAACTCCACTTATTTCAAATACAACAGCGAAAAAAAATATAAACAAAAATGTGCTTCAGAATGTTAATTCGGCGGTAAGTAATTGAGATAACCCCAAAACTAGAGTCCTGCTTCCTTCGCATTCTGTCGTATAAGTGAAATCGGTTAGCGCTTAGTAAAATGTACGGTGGGAATCCGAAATTATCCGCATTCTATAAATCCAGCTTCTTTTACAAAGGCTAGAAAAAAAATTCATTTATTTGGAGCTTTGACGAGAGTGGTCTTTGGTTGAATGACTATATTTCAGAGTTTTAATATTTTTTTTTTTTTTTTTTCACAAACTATGCTTATTAAATGAAATATACAGCTCGTCGTGGCCCCACGTTGGGCGCCATTATTTTTCTGTAACGACTTTCTCCAAAAGGGCTGCTTAAAAGATGAGAGGATAAAGA
>NW_016241459.1:0-1037 GCF_001687245.7 Rhagoletis zephyria | reverse complement strand
CCTCAATCTGTGGCACTGTGAACCGCAAGCCACCTGTTCCGCCACTACAACAGCCGCCGCTTGGCTCAGTTCAGCTTAGCTTTGACCCACAAATGCCACGGTGTGCGAGTAATCGGGACCTTTTTTGGCTCAACTTCACTCCAACGCCAGCGCTAGCGCTCACAACTTACCGCCCGCCTTATCACTTAACTCATAGTATGTAGTCCACACGTAGGTTCATTGAAAACTTTTGTCAAATAATGTAAGTAAACTTTTGACTGAAGTGTTTATGTTGCCCGGAAGACACAAAAACGGCGAGTAAAGCACTTGCAACAACAGCAACAATTGCGCCAACAAACAAAATAAAAAAAAATTATTTTCCTCTGCCGAGCGGGCGTTTAGTGGCGGCGGCGTGATGAATGTTCTACGGTGTCTGGGTATGCGTGCAAGGATTAGCAAGCAGCTGGTGGCAGCGAAGTGAGCACTGGGACTGATTTCGGCATGGTGAACAATCCAGGAAATCCACTTTAAACTTACACGCTTACAAGGACGAAAACAAGAATGAACTTAACTTAATATAATAGAAACTACTGCAATAACAAAAACAACGAGTACCGTTAAAGGCTCAAACGGAAGTTCAAATAGCTGCTTAGTTAGGTTAAAAGCGAATTCGAATACATGGCGCACACATTTGGGTATTGAAATACATACAAATGTACATATATTCATATATACACATTAGGGTGTTCCGCAATGTTTCAACATAATCTGTAAGAAAATTTCAAAATTAATTTTAAAAAAACTTAGAATTCACGTGTGTTAAAAAAATTTAATGTTTTTAAAAGATCGCAAAAATCCTAAAAAAGGTTTACTTTGTCCAGCTAAACTCACCAAAGTTATGAATTTATATGAATAGGTTTCAATAATATGTAAAATTTTTTTCACGCAAAAATTTTGTCGAACTTATGCGACTTTAAAAAATTTAAATTTTTTCTAACAATTGTTTAGAAATTTTCGTGGATGTCTTTATTTTGTAAGTAAAATAAAATAAAGGGGCG
>NW_016241458.1:577-1037 GCF_001687245.7 Rhagoletis zephyria | reverse complement strand
ACGACGACGACCAGGCGGACAACTTTACCAACATTGGCAATATTTAACAGTTTATATGCTAAGAAGAAGAGAGGCAACAAAAGGCATAATAACACAAAAAGAGATAGAGACTAGTCATCAGGACCCTGTGATGATGATGATGATGATGATGATGATGAAAATGGTGAAAGAGAAGATGAAGGTGATCCAAAAGTCACCCAAAATCACTTGAGTGTTGGCACTTGAGTTGTTGATTTGAGTCAGCAGTCACTTCCGTTGGCCGTCGTCGTCGTCGAGTTTGTTGTCGTGGAAGTTGTTATTACTTCTAATGGCTTTTTAACAAAGGACCCGTAGTCGGAGTTGTCGATGTTGTTGTCGCTGCTGCTGGTGTTGTTGTTGTTGTTCGAGTCATCAATGGCCGCCTGCTTGCAGAGCTCAACTCGGTTTTTTGCTGGAAGAAGAGGGACTGCTTCAGAAGTAC
>NW_016241458.1:0-547 GCF_001687245.7 Rhagoletis zephyria | reverse complement strand
GACTACTTCAGTAGTACTGCTAGTGATGGATTGCTTCGCCGGCAAAGGTGGCGGAACGTCCTCATCACCACCTCCCAGCTCACCATTACCTTCTATCAACGAAGTGGAGTGGGCCANTCACTTCCGTTGGCCGTCGTCGTCGTCGAGTTTGTTGTCGTGGAAGTTGTTATTACTTCTAATGGCTTTTTAACAAAGGACCCGTAGTCGGAGTTGTCGATGTTGTTGTCGCTGCTGCTGGTGTTGTTGTTGTTGTTCGAGTCATCAATGGCCGCCTGCTTGCAGAGCTCAACTCGGTTTTTTGCTGGAAGAAGAGGAACTGCTTCAGAAGTACTGCTAGTGATGGACTGTTTTGCAGGCAAAGGAGGCGGAACGTCCTCACCATCTCCATTATCACCACCTCCTTCTGTCAACGAAGTGGAGTGGGCCAGGGAGAGCATGGACGTCGAGGTGGAGACGCCTGAAGAGCTGCAGGAGTTTGTCTGTTGTTGTTGTTGTTGTTGTGGATTGTAGTGGTAGATGGAGAGGTGCGACTGAATGGACGCCCGGT
>NW_016241457.1:0-1037 GCF_001687245.7 Rhagoletis zephyria | reverse complement strand
TGCAACATCAGCAACCACAACAAGATAAAAACTTGCAACAGCAATTCGACAGTCTCGGGCATCCATTAATTACTCAAGCGCCGTGTGGCAACATGCATACCAGTGACGACTTCAATGAGGCGATGAGTGGAAACGGCAACGCCCCGGGTAATCGTTTGGTAGGCGGTCAACTACCCACCGCCCACATACTTGAATTCCAATCCTACAACCCGAACAATCCGGGCGTATATAAAATTGAGACAACACCGGTGGCCATCACTGGTGAATACAATCCGATACTGCAATTTCAACAGTCGTCGCCTTCAACAGGCACGGCCACCACAACAACGCCAAGTGCTGAACTACAGCCCCAATCGCAGCTGAATTTGGCGCATCACGTGGCTCATATGCCGCAACAACAAACACAATTGGCACAACAACTTAGCTATCAGCAGGCACAGCCTCAGCAGCAGCAGCAGCAGCAGCAGCAATTTAAACACTCTTCACAAAGTTATTTACTGCAAAGCGGCGCCACCCTGCCACACCACCATTGCCATCAGTCAGGCGTGGGTGGCGTCTCAACCAGCAGCGCTGGCATACTCATAACCCAACAGCGTGTACGCGGCAACCACCGCAGTGGTAGTCAGCAGTCGCACTACATGCTCGCTTACAATACGCCCACAATGGCCGCGGGACCGCCACCAACTGGCGTTGGCATGCAACGCATGAACACCAAATCATCATCGTCAAGCGACTCGTTGCAACATCAACACATGCATAAATACAACACCATGTCGCGACTGGAGGCACAACAAGTCCTATTGGGAGATCCCTTCTACGGCGGCGCCAATGTAGGCCCGACGCATTCGCTTATGTTCGCTGCCAGCCGTCCCATTGGCGGTTCACAGATACTCGTCGATCCCTACGATTTGCCGCAAATGTACAAGAGTGACTCGCGCGCCTCCATAATCAGCGAGTATTCGCTACGTAGCAGCGACAATTCGCATCGCTATAATCGCTTTCGATACGCAGGTGGCGGTGGTGGTAGTTTCAGTGGC
>NW_016241456.1:0-1037 GCF_001687245.7 Rhagoletis zephyria | reverse complement strand
GCGAAAAAGGATTGAAATCAAAAACTTTACATACATTGCGAAAAATTCTCTGTGCCAATACTTTTGTCCGGCGTTATATTTATTAGGTAACTAACAACCACATTCATAAAAAATAAAGAGTGCTTCACAAATGGAAAATTTGTTTGAAAATCTCACTTCCTAAAGCTCTTTGAATCTATTTTATTTTTTATGGATGGGACCATAACAGTTTTGGGAGGGAGTAAAACCACAAAAATACTTTTAAGGCGCAGCGAAGCATGCCGAATATTTGCTAATTTTAGCAATAAATACGTATTTTCAATCAACAAAAAAAAAAACTGGCACAAAATTTCACAAACATAAACCCTCAGTAATATATAAAATAGTTTTTGTCCTACAAAAACAAATTCAGATATAGTCGCACACAGAAATAAATATTTTTCTTTGCTTTTTTCCAAAAATCTAAATAGTTTTCATGGTAAATATTCCTGAATTTCTATAAATATATAGCTCATTCTATAACAAAAACCATGTAAATCGAAATTTAAAACTTTGGAGAAAATTGAGGAAAATTCGGCAAATTTTTATTAAAATTTCAAACTTTTTAGTCAGAATCTTTACAAAAAATGCGAGTATGTGGTTTTATAGCTCTTTCAATATTAGTCACCATCAGCAAAAAAATTATGAAAAATCCGCGAAATTTTTTAGCACTACAATCATCTGTTATCAAAACGGTTCTGCTCTTGAAATGAGGATATTTGTGATAAAACTTTGAAAATTTTGATTGGCCATTAAAGCACTGGTTTTCAGCGATCCCGGAATTCGAATCGACTAATCCCGGGATATCCAGGAGTTAAAAAAGACCGGTGTCCATACTTAGTACAATATAAAAACTTACACATTTTTGACTTAATGCTCTTTTAAAAAAGTGTGTCATATGTACGTACACAGGCATACATCTTGTCAGCAACCACCATTGATGCTTTTAAACGTCACCATCCTACCCATTTCATTAAAACTGGCTTTTACGGTTAACTTCATATCCTTGCCTTGTGTCA
>NW_016241454.1:0-1037 GCF_001687245.7 Rhagoletis zephyria | reverse complement strand
GTTATTGCTCATTGTAGGCAGCCATATCAGTTTAGCGGGGATGCCAAATTCAGACATTGCGGCATATAGGCAACTCCTTTTAGTGCTGTCGAAAGCGGCTTTAAAGTCGACAAATAGGTGGTGGGTGTCGATCCTTTTCTCGCGGGTATTTTCCAAGATTTGGCTTATTGTGAATAACTGGTCTAATGGTGGATTTTCTAGGCCTAAAGCCACACTGATAAGGCCCAANACACATTTTTTGCTGCACAGAGGCGGCTGCGTATCTTGGCTGCAAGAAGATACCATCTTAGGTGGTGTGAATACTTGCCTTAGCGCTTGCTAATTTCGTACCGAATCGATTGAAGGATTGCCCTGCCTGATTTTCGTAGGTGCCACATAACTACCCTCGCCGGTGCGTTCCCATCTATAGATGCAGCATATTGCGAGCCTTCAGCACCCAGATCTATTGCTGCAGTCACGTTACTCACACGCGCACGTTACCTGCCTGCTCGTACCCATCTATAGATGTAGCACTTTGCGAAAAACCATGCGGCGAAAGGTGTGGAACATTTGGGCTGGGTAGCGCACACGTTATCGCTGTGTTAAGGTTATCTCTTCCGTTCTGCTTATGGTTATGTTAGCGCGGGTCGCCGAAAACATCTTTAGAAGACCGATGATATCCAGAAAAATATCCAAAATTTCCTTAAAGAGAAGCTTTTCGTCACTATAATCGGAGAGGTTATAATTTCGCATCAGCCCTCGCACGTGTCAATAGTTTACACTTCAACGCTTGGAACTAATCCGGTATATTTATTAAAAACATTTACAGCAAAATAAATGACTTAAGCGAAAATCTAAATTATTTTACACANGAGAGGTTATAATTTCGCATCAGCCCTCGCACGTGTCAATAGTTTACACTTCAACGCTTGGAACTAATCCGGTATATTTATTAAAAACATTTACAGCAAAATAAATGACTTAAGCGAAAATCTAAATTATTTTACACATTGATATACATACATATTTCAGTCTGATCATACTTACATTTGTGCGCT
>NW_016241452.1:0-1037 GCF_001687245.7 Rhagoletis zephyria | reverse complement strand
GCCAACAACAGTGCCGTGAACAACAACAAGATGACAAGTGTTGATAGTGCACTGAAGTGCTTTTTTCAGTGTACAGTCATCAAAAAGTGAGAGAGGTGTAATGTTATTAGTCAGATGAAGCTAAAGAAAAAGCAGCGTTCTCTCATTTGCATCTGAGTGTGTGTAATGATTTTATTGCCCCAGACAGACAGCAGATGTGCGCTACTTTTCTTACTACTTTGACCACTAATCACCGGTGATTAAAATCACATACGGATGACACCTGCTGGCAATTGAATGTGACTACTGCACTGTGGCTGCTAGATCTAGCCAGCTCATCGCTACTTTTCATTATCACTTCTCCAGTATCATCTGGTGGTGAAGTNTATCAGTGACCTCAAAGAAGTTCGTTTTCAGCAACTGGACTAGAGTGGACAGTGTCCGAGAGAGACAACAAATGCTGCTGATGTTGCTGGTGCGGTGCGATCAATCGATCAATCGACCGAGGAGAAACAACATAAAACAACAACAATGGCCATCAGATTGTCTGATGCTGATGTTGCCGCGTCTGCTGTTTTGCCTGAAATCTGTTTGCCAGTAGTCGTCGGCGGTGGTGGTAGCACTCGAAGTGGACTGCAGTAAATGAGGTACGTAAAAGGCTGAAAAGAAGAAGATCTGGTGAACAATGGCAAATTACACGCTCCAGGTGCTGGTGACTTCTTCTATCTTTCTTCTTTTTTGCCATTATCCACTGACCGGTGACCGGTGACCGGTGACAGTTGCCGTGGAAGGAAAATGGTCAAATCGGCGAGAAAATCAGTGATACTCAATCATCGAAAAAAGAGCTTTCTGTGAGTGTGAATTGATATCGGTGGCCAATTTCATTTATCATCACTGTGTCCTCTTTTCTCATTTGGATAGAGTGCAAGAAAGCAAACTTTGCTATATTAGGGAAGATTACTAATCTCAGTGGCCACCAAAAAAGCAATTTTTGAGAGTTGTGACTGAAAACGTGTGCGTGTGTGTGCTATATGCTACACTTGCATGCTTTTGATGTG
>NW_016241451.1:0-1037 GCF_001687245.7 Rhagoletis zephyria | reverse complement strand
CTGCATTCAGTTGTAGTTGCTTCAGCTTTGCTTGCACCTGTCTCTCTCTTTCTTTCGTTTTACTTAGTTTTAAAAATTAAAAAGCATTCAGTTTAGTAGTAGTGCAATTTGTGCCAAACTTTGTATTCAGAATTACTTTTACCTTTACTTTGATTTTGTGATTGCCGCTCAAGCAGACAGGCTGGCAGGCAAATTAATCTGCGGTGGTGGTGCCAGTGAGCACAGTGCATCATCATCATCATCATCATTAAAAGCAGTGCAAGTGGTGGGCAGCTTTTCATTCATTAATATGCACATTAATATTAATGCTTAATGAAAAAAAGAAAAAGGAAATATCATTTGAGGTTTTTATATCCGTCAACTTTTGGTTTTTGGCAGTTAATAAAAGAAAGAGAGAAAATGGTAATTCATCGTACTAACTTATATGTTTTTTGCTTTTTAATTTTTAGCTAGTAGTTAATTTTTATTTTTTAGTTTAGATGTGATTGCTATTTTTTATTTTCAACACAAATAAATTGAGTTTTTCTATTTGTCGTTTTAAATTAATTGTTTAATATTCACTTATTCACTTATTTACAGACAATTGAACTTTTGTTATCCAAATGCGGCTGTCGTTTGCACACATTTTGTTTTTTACTAATTTCAGAGCAGTACACAGGCAGAAAACTGTAGCTAATTTGATAAAAGCAATTGTCAATTTTCCGTTCCTTTTCCCTCACATCTCCCCCTTCTCAAGCCTCAATTTCTAATTACCAAAAAAAGTGGAAAAGGAAAAAACGAAAACTGCATGTTATTGTACACACAGTTTTGTCTGCAGTGTTCCGCACTTGCACTCGTATATTTAGACAGAATGCGCCGCCAGTGTTTCATTTCCTCTTTCTTTCTCATTTTTTTCTGTTTGTCCCATTACCAAAAGTGCCCTCTCTTTTTCTCTTTTTCACCAAGCACATTTGATAGCAATCATATTCTACTCTTTTTCCTTTTTTTTGCTATTCTTGGGTTGCCACCATTGGCCAGCCCATTCATTGGCAGAGACT
>NW_016241448.1:0-1037 GCF_001687245.7 Rhagoletis zephyria | reverse complement strand
TGCCTAGGTGGTAGTCGAAGCTTATACATACCTCAAAGAAGTGAGTATAATTATTTCTCACACAATGGATCATTGCCTTACGAAGCATGAAGTGGAAGATTTATTAAGAAGTCAATGTCAAATGCTTTTACAAAGCGCATATTGGCAAATTTCAATTCGATGGAAACCTTTTTTTACTTCATTCAGTTTGTCAATCGCCAGCTATCCAACATTGCCTTTTACTCCCTAACTGCGCACGATTAACCAGCAGCAAACTCCACCATCAACCACTTCTACATCCACGCACTTTATTCATGTAATTCTGTTTAATTAAGCGCTTGGCATTCAATACGTGTCTCGAGGTGTTTCACTTACCTACCCACAACAGATGGTAAGAATTAGAGAAAAAAACTAGAATCATATCTGGCACAAAAACAAAAAAATCTTTCACGCTTGTACAATGTGCGTTTTTTGCCTAGAGTATTCGATTATGCAGGGAATAGGTTGCGGTGTGGCAACAACAACAGAATACTACAAAATAAAATGGCCCCCAATTTACGCTCATTTGCATAGATATTAAAATTTTTTAGAAAATCATTAGTAGTCATCAGTCAAATAGAGCTGCCTGCATTTATGTAAATATAAATGTTCCATACCTCAAAATGCCATGCAGACCAACTGCGTATTTTTATTAAAAATTTTACATGCAAACCCAAAACCAAAAGGGCAGTTTGTGTCGCCAGTACTCGCATAAATATATATGTAGCTGAGAGGCAAGCAATGTAATTAGTTTGAAAGGAAACACAATTTAATTCCAATTTATATTGGCATTTTCTTTTTTTTGGCAAACAAATTTATGCGTTGATTTATTTACATAATTTTTGCGTGCTAACAAATACATTGCGTTTCAAAATTATAAGCGCGCCACATATTTACAAGTTATAACTATGTATTACTAAGTTAATTGATTTTAGTTATCTTTTATAAAAGCAAATTCAGTTCTCAAGATAAGTCACAAGAAATATTTTTCGTTATTTCTGTTGGCAGGAAAAGTACCT
>NW_016241447.1:0-1037 GCF_001687245.7 Rhagoletis zephyria | reverse complement strand
CGTTAAATAGTTGGCAACCCTGTTCATATTTTTTTCAAACTAGAGCCCCTTTAAACTTCTTTCGTTATATTCTCACCAGTACTAAACCGCAAATACTTCCATAGGCATGCGGTATGAAAAATTTCCGTTTGTATGGGAGGGGCCACGCCCCCTTATCTAATCGAGATTAAAGCTACTCTATATTTTAAGTTGCGCCAAATTACACCAGTGCACAAAATTCCTTAATGTTCCGTTGAGTAGTTAAAACGTGAAAGCGTAACAAACAAACAAACTTACTCTCGCCTTTATAAAATTAGTAAGGAAGGATTAAAAAATAATCACAATTAAAACATAATAAAGTAAATAGTCAAAACTTGTTAATATTTATGTGAGTCTCTTATTGTTATGATAACCTCTGTGCACACTAGTCGCTTTCTAGTTAATATGTAGCTGAAGTTACTCATACGCACCCACGGATAGGGATCCCATTTGGTGCGCGTCAAATGGAAGCCGCACGAACCGGTTATGGTTTTTCGTATGCATAACAAGCGCACCGANTCAACGTATTGTACCCAGCCGCGGCGGCGTTCATTTTCTACTGACTATTCACTGGCCAACAGATCGTTCCAAGCCGGTGCTAGCGTTCGTGGTTTATGTAAAATACATACATAAAAATGGTTAATTGGTAATAATTTGATAGCGCGCTCGCTCGCATCGCTGTGCTCCAGGTATTTTCATGTACCTGAGCAGTGTGGCCGTTTTAGCCCTTTGGTGGCTAGATTTAGCTACCACATACTTTTTTGGCCACATAAATTTAAAATTGTCCCTAGCCCTTTTTTTAGACCTTTGGAGAATTTATTCATACTTGGCATGAAAAAGTGGTATACATATGTTTAATTTAATCTCATTTTTTTCATTTATGTAGAGATGAATTTTTAAACTATGAAAGACTGATATATACATATAAATATATGTATTGTATGTTCCTTACGTTGTCTTACGTTGTTATTTATGCTTAATTTGTTAAATGGCCCATCAAGTCGATTGACCGTGTATGT
>NW_016241446.1:0-1037 GCF_001687245.7 Rhagoletis zephyria | reverse complement strand
ATATTTAAATTTTAACATTTTTAACATTTTAAACAGGTGTCATCCCTCTCGTATGTATATGTAGTACTTTCCGAACAGTTTCGCATGATGCGGCCAGTGTGATTGCTGGTACAATGCCTGTTCATCTAATGGCTAGCGAGTTCCAACGCACCTATTTGACTTCCCGATTCAAAGGCAGAGCCCTCTCTAAGCACGAGATCGCGGCCGAACGCCCAATGGCAACAACCTGGTAACCAACCGTCTTGATCGGGTCGCTGGTTTTTCAGACTCATACCGAACATCGAAGCCTGGCTAAAAAGATCACGAAGAAGCGAAGTAGATTTTTATATGATCCAACTGCTGACTGGACATGGCTGTTTCAGACAAAACTTGTGCAAGTATGATCATGATGACGCAATGGCGTATGGTTCATGTGGTAGTGTACCGGAAACTGCCGAGCTCATATTCTTTACGTGTCCTTATTTTGCCGCTAAAGGAAATGAATTAAACGATTTGATTCTGGCTAGTCCGAGTCCTAAAAACTTGCTAAATGACATTAAGGTCTGTGACGGAGTAAAATCTGTCATTAAAGAAATAATGACTGAGCTTAAAGTAAGGGCACAACGCCGCCGGATAGAGAGAGGCTATAATCAGTAACAAAAATGAAGTAATTTAAATTAATTGTCTTTCACTCTTGTTTTTTACTCTACAGGAAATTTTTCCACGAAGCACAGTCAACAAAACTCTTCTGAACCCCTTATCACAAATCAAACAAATCAACATATATCGTGTATATAAATTTAAAAATCACCGCAATTTAAAATTTTTACAGTTTTGATAGTTTTGAATTTGTTGACGTTTGCCATTTTAAATAACTTGAGTGGAATTCCAAATTTTTTCTAAGTAAAATTGTCGAATATACAAAATTGATTAAACGAAATTAAAAGTTTCCGAATGTTAAAAATATTTTCATATTTCGTCGTTTTTGAAAGTTTAAAAAATTTCGTAATTCTTGAAGATTAAAAAAATTTTTGGACATTGATGTTTTCAAAATTTTC
>NW_016241444.1:0-1037 GCF_001687245.7 Rhagoletis zephyria | reverse complement strand
GAAAGTGCGACACTTAAAAATGTCAATATGCTTACTCGCAAAACTAGGGGCCAATTATAGTAAGACTTCGTTTTCAATTTTTCTTGCTTGCATCGGAATATTTTTTAAGGGTTTTGCCATTTTCAGGATATGAATAAATCAAAAAACTATTAAAAAAGGCGTGAGTACCAGGTGTTCATAAAATTTGATGTGTAAATAAATTCGTACGGGTTAGCAAAGCATTAGACGATTCAGTTACATAAAAAAAAATATGTTAGGTTAGAAATAAAAAATTTATTTAATTTCATTCATTTTGTCAGAAGCAGTACACGACTTTTGAGTTCAGGCCCATTTCGGGATTAGTTCCGAACTAACTGAAAATGATTTCGAACTAGTCCCAAAGTTATGCTGAAGCAGTCCTGAGTGGTTCTGAAAACGTCCTGAACTTGTCCCGAAAGGATATCAAAACAAGTCTTGAAGTCCCTTAGTAATCTCGAAATGTTTCTGAACTAGAACCGACATAGTCCGGAAATAGTCCTGAACTTGAAGTAGTTCCGAAATAGTCCTGAATAGGCCATGAAACCNAGTTCCAAATGATCCCGAACTACTCCCAAAACAGTTCTAAAATAATCTTGAATTCGACCAGAAGTGGTCTCCGAACTAGTCGCTTAATGAACCCCCAATTTTCTTGAAATAGTCGTGAACTAGGTTCTGAATGGTCCATAACTAGTTTCAAAAAGGAACTAGTGTCGGAATGGTTCTGATCAGGTGCCGAAACGGGCTCAAAACTATCCTGAAATAGCCCTGAAGTAGTCTAGACATTTTCATCTGTACACACAAGAAGCAATTACCAATTTTCTGCTGGGTTACACAAGAAGAAGCTACAAATTTTCAGCTGAGTTAACGTCAAGTTTACACATACCGAGAGCTAACTTTATAAGTTGAGGATGAAACAGTTATTTAAAAGGACATGTTCAATACCGATACGCCCTTGTGCACAAAAATATTTAATCTTTTTTCAATTGTACTGAAATTTCTCTTTGAAAACCATAATTATT
>NW_016241443.1:0-1037 GCF_001687245.7 Rhagoletis zephyria | reverse complement strand
AATCTGCGTAAATATAACGAAAAATTGCGTACATTTTACGAAAATTTTCATAATTTTGAGCACAAAAGTTTATTAAAATATAATGAAAGTGTTGTTTTATAATTTGAGCTATGTTTTATATAGTGTAAAGAATAAAAGCAATAATACATTATACGAAAGAAGTGCAGATACTACAAGTATAACTGTCGTAAATAATAAGCCTTACATAAATCTTCTAACTACTCTGCAGTTTCAAATTAATAAAAAAGGTTATTTTACCTATAAAACTTAAGTCTTTTATTTATATGCATACGAATAGTTTCTATACTACATATTTTTTTATTGCTTAGCCTTCATTAAGTATATTGATGCAAAGTGTTAAATTATGAAACTCAACAAAACCCTTATTAAATATAATAACATAAGAAAGAAAGAATATAAAAAATACTGGTATCACTTTCTTAAACATTATAATATTTTTATGTGGAGGTACTTGGCAGATTCGCAGCTTTTTCGATGTTTGTTTCCTTGACGACTATAAATTAAAAGAAAATTGTAAGGCGTCTGAAAGGCAAGTTTCAGTAAAAATCATACATGTACTTACTTAAAATTTCATTGAGTAGACGCACTACCGGCTTCCTGGCTTGGGCTTGCCGTTGATAGGTAATTATGAAGTTCCACATAACAGCGCAAGGCTCAGCGTAGGCGATGTTAAAAACATTGTATGCTTAAAATAATATATCCACAGCTTTTATATTTAATTTTGTATTACATTTTTTTTTTTAACTTTTAAAATTGTATTAGACGTCTCACAGCAGGCAACTAGTAATTTCGCAATGACACGCGATACATAAAAATATGATGAAATATTAAACTGCCGGTAATTTAGTATATTGTACGAAAATATTCGTATGCTGTACGAATTTAAAAAAAAAACATGTTCCTGAATTTGTTCTATGAACGAAAGTATTAAACAAATTGTACGAATACAGAATTGTAGATTTCGTACATTTTAAAATCATACGTAAATATTACGAATGCCTTCGTACAATATACAA
>NW_016241442.1:0-1037 GCF_001687245.7 Rhagoletis zephyria | reverse complement strand
AACTGGATTACGACTGTTTCGTCCTAACCGAGACTTGGCTAAATGTTAAATTTTTTTATGTGGAGTTCTTCGACACAGCTCTCTTTGACGTTTTTCGCGAGGATAGAGATTTTGCTAAAACTGGTGTTAGTACGCGCAGCTATCNTTCTGGTGCCCGCAAAACAAGCATTTATTATCAAAATACTTCGGGACTCAGAACCAAATCTGAATCCGTTTACGTTTTGAGTTCGCAACTGGATTACGACTGTTTCGTCCTAACCGAGACTTGGCTAAATGTTAAATTTTTTTATGTGGAGTTCTTCGACACAGCTCTCTTTGACGTTTTTCGCGAGGATAGAGATTTTGCTAAAACTGGTGTTAGTACGCGCAGCTATCTTCGTTATTCTTTTTATGAGCTACCGGGTTCCAATTCCGTGGTGGATCAACTTTGCGTAAAATTACAAGGTGAGTGTGGTGTGCTTTATATTTGTGTGTCCTATATCCCACCGGGCAGCANTAAATACATAAATTTCAAGCTTGGAGTTCCAGAACGTCAATATAATAAAATGCTGACATCAAATATTTGGCCTTCAAATGTTTCTATCCGACCATTTGATTTTTTTCAAAAAGGTCGTCAGCCTCAGCCCAAGAAGTAAAAAACCCTTCTGCTTCTGGTGCCCGCAAAACAAGCATTTATTATCAAAATACTTCGGGACTCAGAACCAAATCTGAATCCGTTTACGTTTTGAGTTCGCAACTGGATTACGACTGTTTCGTCCTAACCGAGACTTGGCTAAATGTTAAATTTTTTTATGTGGAGTTCTTCGACACAGCTCTCTTTGACGTTTTTCGCGAGGATAGAGATTTTGCTAAAACTGGTGTTAGTACGCGCAGCTATCTTCGTTATTCTTTTTATGAGCTACCGGGTTCCAATTCCGTGGTGGATCATCTTTGCGTAAAATTACAAGGTGAGTGTGGTGTGCTTTATATTTGTGTGTCCTATATCCCACCGGGCAGCTCGGATGTCATATATAAGGCACATATTGACAATATCCTAG
>NW_016241441.1:889-1037 GCF_001687245.7 Rhagoletis zephyria | reverse complement strand
GCCTTATAATCTAAAGCTCTCTTGAGGCATTTGCTACAGTAATGCGAAGCGGTATACTCTATACTAATTATATAAAGAGAAGTCCCTTTTTTTGTAACAGGTAATCTCGCGAACGGCTGGTTCGATTTTCATGAAATTTTGTATACAA
>NW_016241441.1:432-753 GCF_001687245.7 Rhagoletis zephyria | reverse complement strand
TAACCACCATGTTTTAGGCTAAAAAAATTTTACTTTTTTTTCGGGTAGGTGGACCAGGGCCGATTTGCTTGCTTTAGTACGTAAGTAGCTTTTTACCATATATTAGCATATATGACCCATTTTTTCCGGGAAGTGGGCCAGGGACCGATTTATTCGAAAAAATCGTATTTACTTTCCGATTTACTTAAAATTCGGTACGTAGGTAGCTTTTTAGCATATATTAGCATATATGATCCATTTTGTCCGAGAAGTGGACCACGGACCGGTCTGTTCCACAAAATCTCATTTATGGTCCGATTTGCTTAAAATTCGGTACGTAGG
>NW_016241441.1:0-347 GCF_001687245.7 Rhagoletis zephyria | reverse complement strand
CATATATTAGCATATATGACCCATTTTTTCCGGGAAGTGGGCCAGGGACCGATTTATTCGAAAAAATCGTATTTACTTTCCGATTTACTTAAAATTCGGTACGTAGGTAGCTTTTTAGCATATATTAGCATATATGATCCATTTTGTCCGAGAAGTGGACCACGGACCGGTCTATTCCACAAAATCTCATTTATGGTCCGATTTGCTTAAAATTCGGTACGTAGGTAGCTTTTTAGCATATATTAGCATATATGATCCATTTTGTCCGAGAAGTGGACCACGGACCGGTCTATTCCACAAAATCTCATTTATGGTCCGATTTGCTTAAAATTCGGTACGTAAGTAGT
>NW_016241440.1:0-1037 GCF_001687245.7 Rhagoletis zephyria | reverse complement strand
TTTGCCTACAGTTTCGAGAATATTTAATTTTACAGGTGTAAAAAATTGCCCCAAAATCACTTACCGATCGCATTACAAATCACTTCGAATTTTACACAAACAAACGCCTGAAAATAAAAGAGAATAAGAAAATTGTTGTTTATTTAAATACAACAAACATGTTTGGGAAACTAAAAGCTGGACAAAAAATTTATTGTCAATAAAAACTTGGACAGAAATTTTTGAACATGTTATAACCGCATATGCATTACTGATCAACTGAAAATTTACATACATTTTTAGCCATACAAAAAATTGGACATACATTATTGGTCATCAAATAAGTGGACATAAATTTTAGTAGTTTTAAGGAACTTGGCAAACAAAATTACTACATATTAAAAAAGTGAAAATGTTTGGTAAACTAAAAACTCTACATAAATTTAAGGGTCGACAAAAAATTTGACATAAACTTTTGGACATTACATTGTATATTATTGATCAACAAAAAATTAATTTACATTTTTAGTCATACAAAAGGCGGACATAAATTTTTGGTTATTAAAAAAGTGGACATAAATTTTGGTTTTTTTTTTTTTTTAGTTACTAATGTAAAAGTGAATACTTTTTTGCCTTTGAAATAAAGAAAAAGATTTAAGGCCGTTTTTTACAGAAAATTTTTTTCTGAAGGGCACATAAATTTTAGTACCTAGATAAGAAAACGTCACTTAGACGGTAAAAAGTCAACCAATTTTATTGAATGGAAAAAAGTGAACATTTGAACGTCTTCACTTACAAGCATGTGACTGTTTCTCATTTAGGAAAAACCTAAAGTTCCACCCATCGTTTTAAACGAACAATCAAATTTCTAAATAACATAATGTTTAGTAAAATAAAATATTTTTAAAACAAGTCTTCTAAATATGAACGTAATCGGTTGGTCAAAAATTGATTGCAAGATCTCCGCCAAACAAACATACTTACATACATACATACATACTAAACAAAGCTTGTAAAATTAAAGTCTTCTAATAAGTCTGCTTTATGAATCGAAAATT
>NW_016241439.1:770-1037 GCF_001687245.7 Rhagoletis zephyria | reverse complement strand
AGTCTGGTGGCCGCCTCCACCTGGTCCGCGCAATAAGTGACCCCTGCGCGCCCAGCACTTTAATCGACGCTAGTCTAGCGCGGGACCTACAATTGGAACACGGAGGTTCTGGACGAAACCGGAGATGCTTGCTAGTTCTTAGAGGAAAATACGGTGTCGCGGAACGCGTAACATCTCAGGCGACAATCATGGCACAACACAACCGATTGAGCCCGGCAACGGACATCGACCCCGTGGCTGCCACGCCATTTCAGTTTATGCGGTTGG
>NW_016241439.1:0-570 GCF_001687245.7 Rhagoletis zephyria | reverse complement strand
CAGAGCGACTTCCAGCCACCACACCACGTCAGCAAGGTAATTTCATCAAGCTATTAGCAACATCTATATTTAAATTCACTCTGTTTTATTAAAAATTTTTTCTCAACAAATAAAGCAAACCTTTGTTATCATTGTTAACCATTAAATACTAATACGCTGTTGTTTTTTTTACTTATTTTCTTTACGTGCGAGCGCCTTAACAATTCCAAGACGCCGGCGCGTAAATAAGAAGTCTGATGAGGAGTTGTGGTGATCTCCGAAATAGTGCTATAGATAGATAGATAGTTGGTTGGGTATGGCACTGCGACCAGTATTGTGCCCAGACATGTCCTATGCTCCTATACCTCCTGCGTGCAACGGCATCACACTCCATAAGAAGGTGTAGAGGAGTCTCTTTGGCTGCATCGCAAAAGCGACACAGGTCGCTGGACCAGANTTGTGGTGATCTCCGAAATAGTGCTATAGATAGATAGATAGTTGGTTGGGTATGGCACTGCGACCAGTATTGTGCCCAGACATGTCCTATGCTCCTATACCTCCTGCGTGCAACGGCATCACACTCCATAAGAA
>NW_016241438.1:0-1037 GCF_001687245.7 Rhagoletis zephyria | reverse complement strand
GATATTATTCATATACAGTAGCAATTCTCTCTTTGCTGAAACTCAAGTGTGCACCGTTTTCTCCTGGTTTTGACCTGAGATTGTTTCCTTTCCCTTCTTCTCCTTCCTTTCCTGGTCAGGAAGTAAATATTATGGCCAACAAAAAATTTAATATATTTTCCATTACACACGCTGAGAGTGAGTTATTTTCACTTTACGTTTTGTTTGCTGGAAAACGGAACAAACTTCTTGAACCTGGGCACTTGAAGTGTTGAGGGAAAGAAAGTAAGGGAAAGAAGTTATATTGAATTTGTTTTTCAAGGCGTTGAAATTGAAGTTTTTGGTACTTTTTTCAGTTTTTGTTTGTTTGTCGTAATCTAAAGCTTTGCTTCCTCTTTGCTGCTGCTGCTGCTGCTAATATCAAATATTACCATCATCCGCCGGTCGTTAATAATAATAATGATAGCATAAAGTCTAGTGTAGAGAGAGAGTAAAACGGACCATAATGTATAAGCGGAAAGAAGAAGAAGAAGAAGAGGCTAAACATCCGATTCAGTTTGTGCTGCTACTGTTTCTTTTCGTGTTGCCTACTTCCGCTGAGAGAGGGTTGCTGCTGTGCTTTGGCTCAGATGAAGATTTGCTTTCCTTTTTTTGCTTTCTTAGCTGAAAAGCAAGGAAAGCATTCATTTTAATACACACACAGCTTCTTTCTCCTCTCATAATTGAAACGTAGTACTTGTGTGTCTTGCTTGCTTCACAGCTTGAATCTGTCTCTGCCGGAAAGCAAATAGTTTTCTTTTCTCTTTTTTGTCGAGTGTTTGTGTTATTAAGTTTCAATTTAAAATTTTGTGCACTAGAAGGAATGAGGAAAAATAGATAAAAGGCATAGGCAGTTTTGTTTTCATTTGTAGAAGCCTGAAAAGGGATCATTTTAAAAATGCGATTTTTTAGATGACTAAATTAAATTTTTTTCTTTTTTTCTGGTCACTGAAGATGATGATGTGTTTTTCAGCAGTGAAAGCTGCGCTTTTAGAAAATAAGTTGTTTATTATTCAAAG
>NW_016241437.1:0-1037 GCF_001687245.7 Rhagoletis zephyria | reverse complement strand
AATTTTGTGAGTGGTGGTAGCATCGCATGCGCATATGAATATGTACATACATACATATGATTAGTTTCAGCTATGTCACGTTCAGTTAAAAGATTCACTAATTTTGATTGGATTTAATCAGTACTTGAAGTCTCTGGCAATCAAACACGCTTATTTTTAGCGATTAAGCTCTTCAATTAGAGCTCTAACTTTTAAAAATTATACATATAGCATATACACATGTACATATGAGTTGCAAAATCATGAAATTCGCAAAACAAAACTGCAAATTCTAAATTCTGTAAACGAAACATGGACCTAGCATTTTTTTAAGAAAAACATTTTTTTTTAATTATATATAAAAGTAGAGTAAACAATTTTTCCTCTCGGTTGGTACTGTAGCCGCCTAAGCGGAATTGGACTCGTACAATGAAACCCGCCAATCGTTTTTCTTCTGTGCCAACCGAAGTCAAGTTGAAGCGTTATCCTTCGCCACTTGGTTTTTCCATAGCTGGATCCGCATTGAATACTATCAGAGCTGCAGCGTATGTACATATCCGTTCATACGACAGCCAGCGGAGTAGATGTTTTTAAATTCGCTGCAATATTTCTATGTCGTTGAAAAGCTCGTACAGCTTATCGTTCCAACGTGGACAGTATTCACCGTCGCCAANAAAGCAAAAAATCGCTTACTGCTTGCTTGATGAGAAGAAAATTTCGCCTTCCTCATTTACCTCCAGGCCTATTCGCTTTGCTTTCATATTCAAAAAGGAAATGGCAGAACAATTGCACCTTTTGTGCTCGGAGAGGTCTCTCCTATTTCTAGTAGTATTGTTCAGTGTCATTTTCACAGCCGTATTAGTTTTGCGGGGATATTAAATTCAGACATCGCGGCAGCTCCTTTTCGCGTGCTGTATTGGACTCGCCCAAAATCGCTTAGGCGGTTACAGTTGACCGTCCGCATCAGTAGCTTTATTGTTTTTCAACCGCGATTGCCATTCGTACCTCTCCACAGTCCAGCGGTGAAATATGAATTCCGTCGTCTTCGACTGGGGGCT
>NW_016241436.1:0-1037 GCF_001687245.7 Rhagoletis zephyria | reverse complement strand
GACTTCATATTTCAATAAACACATCATTTTGACATTAACAAGGCGAATTAATACACGGTGGTGTTGATGGCGAATTTAGATTTTCGCCGCGGTACTTCATAATGTCACAATGATGGGTTTGTTGTAAACAAGGCGAATTTATATTACAACAAACACACTATTTTGACATTAATAAGTACCGCGGTGAAAATCCGAATTCGCCATCAACACCACCTTGTATAAATTCGCCTTGTTCATTAAAAAGTACCGCGGCGAAAATCTAATTTCGCCATCAACACCACCGTGTATAAAACCGCCTTGGGTTGCAATTTCAACCGATCGTTTCGATTTGTTGCCTGTTTGTGGCCCACCCAAAGAATTTTCTGCAATAAATTTGATGCGATGTGGCATCGCTAACAAAATAAAAAGTATTTTTGTGAACTGTCAAATTTCTATACTTTCAATTTTACTTTAGTTTTTAGTTTAACTTTTAAATACTGAANATACTGAAAACTACAATACTAAGAAAATCGTTGAATATAAAATTGTAAGCGTTCCCAAGTAAACAAATTCGAAATTCCAAACTCCATTTAACAAAAACTTGATTGACGTGGGGTAATAGAAAAGCCAGCGATGCCCCAACATTACAAACTGCAACAACAAAGTAGTCAAAATAGTGCATCTGATAATGGCAAAAAGAGAAGTGCAGGAAAAAACATGGCTGAGTCCGATCAGAAAAACCAAAAGCGAGGGTTGTGGAGGGGAGGAGGAACTGGCGATGCCGGGGTACTAAGGCAGCAGCACAACTCTCAACCGGATCAGTTATTGCATGTAACAAAAGAAATAGCCAATCAGTCAAACAGTAAAATCCAAGAAAATCTCTCAAACATGTGCATGGAGCAGCTACAGCTACAAATGCAAACGATTTTATCGTTTAACCAAATCCCGCTGGCCTCTGAAAGCAATACCAATTCGGAATCCCATCAGAGTTACCGTCGGGGCTGGCTGGAACAGCAGGGGGAATCTAATGATTTGTTACAAACCGACCAGCGAAATTC
>NW_016241435.1:0-1037 GCF_001687245.7 Rhagoletis zephyria | reverse complement strand
TTTGGATCTTTTTGTCGGCTGTTTTCGCACAGTTTGCCATGGATGATCTGCAGTACTCTATTTTGCTTCTCACGATGGCTTTGTAGTAGTTTAAAGCTACCCTGGGATGGAGACCCGCTTTAACAGAGGTAAGACATTTAAAAAGGTAGGAGTTATTTTGTGATTTATTGAATGTGACTTTATAGTGCTCGCTCACAGCCAAGGATGCGCTAATATTCCTTCCTAGAAAGTTTAGATTTTGCACCTGTTGCAGTGACTGATTTTGGCACGTTATGTTGAAGGTCTTTTTGCTACCTCTGCAGATATTAAGGAACTTGGTCTTATCGGGGTTGAAGGAGAGGTTTAAGTTGTTACATAGCAGGTGAAAACTATTTATCTTGTGTTGAAGGTTCATGGCTGTCTGATCCGGGTCACGATGAAATGACAAAAGGATGAAATCGTCAGCAAATTGATACAATGTGGTCATGCTGTCTTCTATGGAATGTAATCCCTTGGTGTAGAGATTAAATAAAAGGGGGGAGAGACAACTGCCCTGTGGTAGGCCATTGCAGATCTCCTCCGCCTCTGATCCCAACTGCAGCCTTCTCAGCGCCAAAAAGTTGGTGATCCACTCCACATATGACGGTGAATCCCCTCCTCAATCATCGTCGTTCTAAGCTTCGAAACTTTCACACAATTGTATGCGTTGCAGATGTCTGTTGAGCAGATCAGGACTTTGTACCCTCGACTCTTGTGGCAGGCAATTTCATGCAGTAGATAGTTGACGCATACTGTTGCTGACCTCTTTTCTCTGTATGCGAAAGAGTGCCTGGGAAGTGCAGCCCTTTCTTCCAGCTGGTTTCCTATCCTCTTCTTAATGACACTGTTGATGCATTTCATGAACACCGGAAGGAGAGCAATGGGACGAAAGTTTTTGATGTCCTTAAGATCCTTGTCCTTTTTGGGTATGGGTACAATGTTAATGCTGCGCCATCTCTCAGGTAATTGATTAGTGAGGAATACGTCGTTCAAGGCAGTCCTAATGTTACCTATGGCTT
>NW_016241434.1:0-1037 GCF_001687245.7 Rhagoletis zephyria | reverse complement strand
GGCAATAGTGGTGGGTGCCATAAAACGGAACTATTGTTTGGTTAGAGTAGAAGGCAAGTGAGAGAAAGAGCTCTTTGTACGCAGAACTTTTTTCTCCGTTGTAGTATGTTTTTGTATGCATTATGCCTGGGCCATAAAAAATGGCGATGGCGATGGAAACAAACGGCAGCAGCAGCAAAACTGTTGCGTTTGCTGCTGCTGCTGATGCGGCGGCGGCGGCTTTTTGTTTTCTCTCGTACTACCTCAAAACGCCATTGCATTTTTTTGCAACCTCTCTTTCTATTTCTCTTTCTCTTTTTCTTTTACTCTATCCTTTGTTTCAGTGCTACAGAGAAATCAGCTATGCCGCAATTGGTGGTGGTTGTGGTGGTGGTGGTAAGTGCAAAAGGGGGTGAAAGTGGTGGTGGTGAATGTTTGTTCTGTAGGCAAACACTGAACATAAAGGTAAACTGACTGAAAAGGGGGAAAACTGTTTGGCTAAAAGATGATGAAAAGTCAGCCTCAACTCTTTAACTCGACTTTACTGTTTTTATCTTTTGGAAAGTTTTTTGTAAAAATTGAGAATTTGTACTTTTTTTGCTTATTTGATCTTTACCGCCACAATCGAATTTCTCTAATTTCTCTAATGATCGATCAATTTCAGTCTAAACAGTTTCAATTGCTGTTGCTGTTGTACAGCTACAGTCTGTGTGGAGATAACTGTCTAATCAGCAGCATCCTTTATTTGCACTTACCACTTTCTAATGATGATGTTCTCGATAGTGGCCTAATTAGTTCGATGTTTAGATCAGCAATTTTTTACAACTGATTTATTCGGATTACTCATCCACTTCAAAAAGGATTGCCGCCAAAAAGTGCTTGCTGTAATTTAAACCGCCGTCTTCATTGGAGTGCNTCGCTGTAATTTAAACCGCCGCCTTCACTGGAGTGCTCAAAGAGCGTCTCTTGTCAAAATAGCTGCTGCTGCTGCTGATAAGTTTCCTGTGGTGAAGTGTTCTGAAGTGCTGAATTGCAAACTTCTGTAACAGAATAAAAAG
>NW_016241433.1:0-1037 GCF_001687245.7 Rhagoletis zephyria | reverse complement strand
CTCCCAGGAGATAAAAGCCCTTCCGAAAGGCTTTCCTGAGAGTCAAGAGCCCTTCCACTTTACATTACTTTCTCTTTTCTTTTTTGTATGGAGTGGCGCAAATTGAATGGCTTCCTTCGCTACCCATGGAAGGACTTACTTCAGAAGGCCTTTTATTAATTTATTTATTTAGTTCTTTTAAAGTTGTTTCATTAATTTATAAAAATCGAACATCTTTGAAGTATTTGTTAAGGTTTATATTAAATATATGTTATTGCAACTTAAAATGTTTATTGAAACTCATTTGTAATTCGCGTAAATTTTAAATAGATAGGCCCTTCTAGAAGGCATGCAAGGACTTTTTCAGCCGTTCTTGGGAAGGCTTCTTAGAATGGCTTTACTTAAAAATTCCTACCTAAATTATCTTCTGCTAAGCATATTTTTATTCGAAAAGTGAAGACCCCAACCCGCGGCCACTTATAGTTTTTAAGTAATTTGTTGTTAAAGTTGCGAAATTCACCAAATATGTTGATGCAAATTGCATCGATTTTATCATCCAAAAGAGCGTGAAATAGATAAATGTGACTTAAATGTAAGCACTTTTAATGCACATGACCATTTTCTTTTAAGTAATATGCTATTTTTTTAATTGAACTACAATAAAACATTTATAAAAGCAGTGAAGTAGTAAATATGCGAGGGTTACAACTGAACACCGAAGTGCTGCCAGACGATTTAAAGTTGAAAAGTAAAATCGCAGCATTTTTGAGTCCACATTTTAAGTTTTATAAAATATTGGGTTTTATTACAAAACACATAGCGCCGCAGGCGAAAATTTGTAACAAAAAATCGCGCGATTTTTAATTCCAAATTTTCCCTTTTTAGGTTTTTTAATTTTCTAAAAACAGGAGTCGCTAGAGCTTTTTGAGCTGATTATAACGGTACTAATATTTACTTGCAGAACTTAAAATTAAGCGAGATATCGAAGGTCAAAGACCGAAATTTGCTTTTAGAAAAATGGCCAAAAAATCACAATTTTTACTTCCTTCCTGCGTAGG
>NW_016241432.1:0-1037 GCF_001687245.7 Rhagoletis zephyria | reverse complement strand
TTTTATAAATTTCACAAAAATTTACTAAAAATGCACACGACTTTTAAGCCGCTGAAAACTTGTACCTGCTTTACTAAAATTCATACCCAAATATGTTTTGCAAATTCCGTTTGAAAGTTCAAAATTTTGATGAAAACTTTTTAAATTGTTCTAAATTCTGTATAAAGTTTGATAGTAAGTCGAGTTAGAGCTCGCACCATATTTTTATAAATAAGTTAAAAAAAAAAACAATTTGAAACTGAAAAACATTCAAAAAATTTAACAAAAATCAACATGCTCTTTCAGTTTTTATCGTCAAAGAAGGTACATACTATGTAAATAAACATTCATTCATGAAATTCCATGTTTTGATTCGACGCAAAGATGAGCAAGACCTATCAGCGCTAGCATTCGTGGCTGAAAATGTGCAAAGTATACTAAGTAGAGTATTAGTAGTCGGAAATATTTATACCTTCTTCACAATGTGTCTCGGTCATTTGAGTACCGGATGCAATTTTCAGCTTCCATGAGCTTAGGAACCGAACCGAATTTTTTCCTCAAAGAATTAAGATACGAATGTGTTACGCTTTGGTCTTGAAACTGGAAGAAACGATTTGACTTCTTTGAAAAGAGCCGATAATTTTTTGGTAAGTGCTATTTTAGCCAATTTTGAAATGCTTCAGATTTTGTGTGGCTTCTTTTTGTACTTCCTTGGCGGCTCCACTTGTGTGATATATGCATTTTAGTTAAATATCTAATAAATTTTGTTTTCAAGAGCATGGGATGGGTTTGCACATACATATTTGTAATGAAATAACAATTTAATTTTGATAAGATATTTATTAATAAAATTAGTATGTTCTCAGAGCTTTCTGTTTCGCAAAAGAATCTATCTGATGAGAAGAAGCAGCAGCGGTATGAAATAAATCATTTTAATGCGAGACTTGTAAATTTGGACGAATAGCCAAGTAACTTAGCCTGTCTTGTCACATAGAGTTTCTCAAATAGGTTTTTATCATGATGCAATAATGAAAGGTGTTGTACGTTGTGACAGCCCG
>NW_016241431.1:0-1037 GCF_001687245.7 Rhagoletis zephyria | reverse complement strand
AAATTTTCTGTAAACACGTACATTTATTATGAGGTATGCTTTTGAATCGCTCTTCTATTGTCGTTTAAAATATTTTAACATCCTTCTCATTGTTGAAACTATTATAGGTGTTTTCTGTTTTATGAGCAAAGAACCCTGGCAAAATTTTAAACATCCTACCATCCTACTAACGATAAAAAAAGAACTACCAATTTTTCTAGGAAAAGCCGAAAACGGCAACCCTGCATACATTATCTAAGAAGATAGATATATAGGAGTTCTATCATGCCTGTATATACACTAGGCGACAAATGACAGTGTACACCTTGTTCTAATATAATATTAATTAAATTAATATAATATTTACAATTATTTTCATGAAACATTTTTTGCATTAATTATTTAAGAAACTATAGTTCATTATATAATATAAACCATAAAAATCAGAGTTTCCCACTTTATATAAAGTTCACAAAAATTCAAAAAATATTTATCAAGATGAAACTGAGTTGAAAGTCTAAAAAAAATAGCAAAAATCAATGCGAGTGGGCTACAAAACTGCTTTCTCGAAAATTTTCTAGAAATTCGTAACAAAAAGTTGAACATTTTTATCAATTTTTTTTTTAAATTGTATATAACTTTATATAAAGTCGGAATGGTTTCGGACTTACCTGCGATATTTTCGCAATTCTTCGAATTATTTCGGCGTTTTCCAAATTTTGTCGGGGGTTTTTTAAATATGTTTCGGTAGCCTTCGGAAAATTCAGAATTTTTCGGGAATTCGCGGTATGTTTTTAGGACAATTCAGTATTATTTTGGTAACTTTCGGGATATTTTCGGAAGCCTTTGGAATTTGTCGGGACTTTTTGAGGTTTTCCTACGTTTTTTTTTGTTTAGATTGGAATTTTGCAGGTACTTGCGGTAAGTTTTTAGGACAATTCAGGATTATTTTGGTAACTTGCGGGATATTTTCGGAAGCCTGGGTGTACTTTCTTGAGTTTCATTTATATTTTTACAACGCTTTTATCAACTTTCAATGTTGTGTTCCAGAAACTTTC
>NW_016241430.1:0-1037 GCF_001687245.7 Rhagoletis zephyria | reverse complement strand
CGTAAAAAACTAACCAAAATTAAGTAACAACAAAAATAATATTTTAAAATTTGTGAAAATTTGGTGGGGCTATAATTTTTTCGACTACTGTAATACATTAGACTGCATCACCAAATAAAAGTTGCGGTTTTCTTTCGGGATTACCAAACCTAGTATATTTTAAGATTTCTACCAAAATATTTCGGAAAAATATTAAGATTTACGTGAGCTGGGCCGGTTTGAAAATACCTCTAAAAATTTTTTTTTTATGAATAAAAATAGTTTCTTAAAGGATTTTTTGGAAAAATTCCCCTCAGATGACAAAACAGTTTAAGTTCGAAAAATTTACATAAAAATATTAAAAAACTGTATCAACGGAATCATTATAATCAGAGAAAAACTTGAATAACTGCCCCAAAACTTTACCGACATAGTTTTATGAGGTATCAGTGGAAAGGTATTTTCTCACCCTTTTTATTTCTTTGCAAAAAAACTCATTCACGTCCCAATTTTTGCTTTATTCAATACCAACGCATCTTAATTCAACATGGAATAACACTCGTTTATCTTACCTTCCTCCTACCATACTTAAAAGGGTGAGAAAATACCATACCAATGATACCTTATAAGTCTAAATTGGTAAGGTTTTGACTGAGTTATTCAAGTTTTCCTTAAACCAATCTTTGAAAATCTGATTATTATGATTCCGCAGAAATTTTTTTTTAAATATCTTTATGCAAACTTCTTAAGCTTAAACTGTTCAGTCATCTCAGGTAATATTTTATAAAAATAATTTTAAAAAAACTGTTTTTATTAAAACAAAAGTCATTTTTTGGAGGTATTTTCAATTCGGTCCATCTCACGTAAATCTTAATATTTTTGCGTGATATTTTGGCGGAAGTCTTAAAATATAATAGATTTTATAATTCCAATGGAAAAACAGTACCGTTTTTTTTGTATGGGGAGTGATGCTGTCTACTGTACAAAGTTGAGTATGATTACTCGCCGTTTATCATAGTAGCACAATGCCACTAAGTGCATTTTAAAATTTTCAGGCA
>NW_016241429.1:0-1037 GCF_001687245.7 Rhagoletis zephyria | reverse complement strand
AAAACAAATTAGAAAGTTGGTTGTGAAAAATAAATAAATAACAGTCAAGTGCATTTTTGTAACTACAAAATAATTTTTACTTTTTTTACCAGAATTAAAGTGGAATTTTATGAAAATGAAAACAGCATTGGCGAACGTTTAAACAAATTTTTCATCAAAAACCAGCGATCAAGTAAAAACAATCTTGTGTTTGAATATCACTGCTGTTGTAATTATATAACTATTGTTGTCTAGGTTTACAGATTCGCATCAGCAAAACTGTGCTCAAATTGCTCTCATGCCTTTTGTACGTAATTCGAGTAATCCTGGACCCTGGGCCAGTTCAAAGCTGCATCGGTTGTGCAGCTGATGGCGGCAACAGTTCAGCACCAGTGTTTGACGAGAGCTCAAAGATTTACGGTACCTTTCCCGGGTACACCACCTATGACCACCGAGGGAACCTGCTCAAAACGAACCTGTCCCCACTCAACTGGTGAGTAGAGCGTGCAGGCAATTTGCATGTAAACATGCAGATTGAGCAGATTTACATCTGTAATGACACTATCTGCTACCGCCACTCACTCACTTTTTCACTGCTTTGCTGCCCTCTGCCTTCACTACAGGAATGCCATTTTCTGGGTCGACCGTCCATTGCTCATTTGGTTACTTCAGGTTAGTGCACCTTGTAGGCAACATTGAATTTGCAATTCTGATGCGCTGTCTATTCTTGAGCATTACCTACATACGATAAATCTTTATTTTTTATTCCATGTTCACACTTTTTACCGCAGACTGTCAGTGCTGTTGTCTGCTTCTGTGAGGCCTTAATAGTGGCTTATTTGTGTTGCAAGGTAAGTTTAGCTACCAATAGCGACAAACATAATAACTGTTGAGTTTAGATAAAATCGAGATTGTTTAAAAAACTTAAACTTTAATCTTTCAAACTTATTATTTTTTGCAGAGCAACTTCATAGGCACATTTTTATCTTTTAATTTTTTTCTGGAGATCATCACAGACACTCCATACATCATTTCGGTAAGTTTATATTTATTTTTTT
>NW_016241428.1:0-1037 GCF_001687245.7 Rhagoletis zephyria | reverse complement strand
AAAAATTACCCGAACTTCACCCAGCGAACCTCAACCCCAGAAAACCAGATGCACAGCTTCAAAAATAAAACTCACTCCTTCCATACTGATACAAAGAGACAGGTTTCGTGCAAACTGTGCAACTCTAATCACTCCATGATGAATTGCATAAAATTCAAATAACTTTCGACTTCTGATCGAAATAAATATATAAAAGAAAATAATTACTGCAAGAACTGTCTAGCATATTCTCACTTAGAAAATGAGTGTCCAAGCAATTTCACATGCGTGTATTGTCAAAGGCGACACCACTCCCTGCTCCATTACTCGACGAATACCCAAACGTCGGGGGCTCAAAAAGCCACTAAGGTAGGCCAGACACCCCAAGTCAGCAATCAAACCCGCCTCTCTACTCCACATCAGACTACCAAACCTCAAATCAAGCNTTACATAATGGTGGAATAGTTTAAATCCGCGCCCTTATAGATCAAGGATCTCAAAAGACGTTCGTATCCTCCCGCATACAAAAGCTACTTGGTCTAACAACTAGAAACACACATTATGAAATTCTAGGAATGGGCGGTCGAATAGTCCAAAATTCGAACAAAGTATGTTCAATTACCCTTTGCTCGTCAGATTTGCAAATCAAAATACCTGCAACTGCGATAGTATTGCCTCAACTGACTCATTTCCTGCCCTCATTTAGAGTGACGTATGTAGAATTGGAAGAATACGCATCGTTGCCCCTAGCAGACCCCAATTGCTTCGCTCCTGCCAGAATCGATATGGTAATAGGTAGCGACCTTATTCCACAAATTCTACTTCCAGGACTTAAACCTAATGTTGGTGGAAGCCTNACCCAGGCGACTCATTAAACGAACTCCTCAGGAGATTTTGGGAGCACGAGGAGGTTCCAGCGGAATCCAACGAACGACGACGCCTTTTGCGAGAAGCTATATCCCGTTTCCCGAAACAATAGCGTTAGGACACTCAAGACCAGCAGCTCAAAAACAATACCTAAGCGTCGAACGAAGCATAGAAAAAAGAGCCGAACTACA
>NW_016241427.1:0-1037 GCF_001687245.7 Rhagoletis zephyria | reverse complement strand
ACCAGGGCGACGTCGTAACGGCTTCACCAAAGCGACGTCGTAACGACGGCGTAACGACGTCGTCTTCGCCCTGTGGCAAATTGGGAGGCGAAGCAGGTTGATGACGCATTATTGTTGAATAAAGTAGGTACACTGAGCAGAATGAATGAATATTCATTCAAAAATTTTATAACACAATTTTTCGTACATACACCCCTAGAAATAGGTATGTATATGGTACGCAGTCGTGCTTTTTCTTCATATTAAAAGAACTTTGTGAGTTATGTATTTTTTTTTAATACCAGACTAGTCCTCAATTAAAAGTTTCAATAAGGGTACTCATTTAAAAGCGCAAAACTCTCACAAACTGGGCAAACTGTGCAATTTAAAACCCTCGCAAATGAAAGGTCAAAATTTGTATTGAAAGCTATTTGCACAAAAAGGGCAAGTTTGCGCGGTGTGATGTGCAACCCTCAATTAACTATTTTGTTTACTTTGATTTTGAATTGTGCTCAACGATTTTTCGTAAGACTTAAATATTTTCTTAAATACGAGTTTCAATTGTTCAACTTTTTAAATTAACATTGTCAAATGATTGAATGTCTGAAATTGCACAGAATATAAAATTATCCTCATGAAACACACTGCGCAAAATTGCCTAATTGCCCAAATAAGAAACTTGCGCGAATCGATGAGTACCCTTAATATGTTTTGTTATTTATCTTTTGGTTTAGTCGTTATTTTAAACTGTTCTTAAATGTCAAGTTTTACCTAATTTTATCATAAATTTATATTAGATATATATATTTTCATTTTATTTCTACTTGAAATCAACGAAATTTTCTTTTAATATTCAGAGTGCTCGAAGCACGTTATCTTTTTTGCTCAGAAATCCACACTTAAATTATAAAAAAATAATAATAATTTTGTACAATACATACAAAATTTTACCAACTTTTTCCTTTCTCAGGGCCGTTAGCTTTCATTATATGTTTCTATGTTGTTTAGATCTAACCCAGTAGAACTTGGGAGCATCGTACGATTGCTCGGTGAGTACT
>NW_016241426.1:0-1037 GCF_001687245.7 Rhagoletis zephyria | reverse complement strand
TTGTGGATTCTGAGTAAGATGGACCACTATTCCCAATCGACTCTCTTACGCTTTTTTTGAACACGAGCATTGATCGGACGTAACCCCTGGTCGTGTACATTTGTAGCAGATTACCCTATTCGATTGGATTTGACACTTTTTGAAGTGATGGCCCCACACGAGACATTTTGCACATCGTACATTTTCGTCGCCCTCAACAACGAAAAATGGGTCGACGATAGTTCCTACTTTTTTATCATTCCCCTTTGGATTTTTGTTATTTTTATAATCCACGACTGGTTTCGAATACCTATGTTTCTGAGATGCTTTAATTGGTTTCTTTTGCTTGTTCAAGTATGCACAGTCCCTGTCATCGGAGTCGGACCCAGGAAACGAAGCGGTATATTCCGAATGTGAAGAACCATCCGGTGGATCATGTATTGCCTAAATTTCCTGTGGCACTGACCGCTGTCTATCCGAACGAGTTCTTTCCGGACGGGGTGTGGCAACAATGAACGAATGTGGTGCAATTCGCTGAGCGAACTCACTCAATTGCTCCAACGTGTGGACTTGTCGGGTGTGGACGAGTTCACGCAGATGATCGGATAAGGTACCAATGATGATATTGAGGTGGTCCCGTTCATCCAGACCACAGTAATTACCCTGCAATTGGAATGTCAAGTCATCGATATGTTTCAGCAGTGTTTGCGAACGTGGATCGAATTTAATCTGTGCATAGGACATTATTACTTGGGCCCGAGTATGTTTGTTGAGGAAAGTTTCTCAGTTCGGTGAAGTACCATTGTCGAGCGGCCCCCGTGAGTGTGGGTACCAAACGCGTTACCAATTCATGGTCGGGTACTCCAGTCTTATATCGAAATGAGCCAATAATAGCCAAATAATCTTCAACCGATAGAAATTTTTCGTTCACATGAACGCCATCGAATTGAGCACGTCCCATCCATGATGGTAAGCCTCTGAATTTCCTATCCATTGCATCCAATTGGGTAGATTCGTCGAATATAGTGGCTTGATTTGGTCGTGATTGTGGTGGACCG
>NW_016241425.1:0-1037 GCF_001687245.7 Rhagoletis zephyria | reverse complement strand
CCTATAGAAAATATTTCTTAATCAATAATTTTTCAAATACTTTTCGTTTAACACCTATATTATTATACATACTTTATCTTATTAACTTAATTGAATTAAATTTTCGAAATTGGTGGAAACTCGACTCAAAAATATTTTCAGTAGTAAGCCTTCTTAAACCTTTTTAATTTGATACCCATGTTGCAATATTTAATTTATCTTACCAATTAAATTTAATTAAATTTTGAAATAGGTGGCAGCCCCCCTCAAAAATATTTTCACCTTGTAAGCCTTAATAACCTCTTTCTTTTGACACCCATATTAATTTACTTATACTGAAATTTTAAACAGGTGGCAACTCTCTACTTTTTTCTGGTTTTAACCATCCGGATATTATAACAAAAAAAAACCAAAAAATATAAAAATATTAAAATCGGTCAAGCCGTTTTCGAGTCTTAGCGAGGCTAACGGACAGCAATTAATTTTTATATATAAGATATCTTCTTTTAAAAATGCGCAGGCTCGAAACTGACTTTAGAACTATGGTCTGGAGGAATTTTTTTCTTAGAATTTTATGAAGAATCCGAATATGCTAGGAACAATGTCGAAAAAAATCGATCCATACAAATTGACCCGCCCTAAAGTACATATATAATTTATGTGTACATGCCTGTACCACAAGTCAGCAACACCTTTAATAAATCGTAGAAATGGTTTTGGAATATTTGTGTTACTGAAATGCTACATGCTTGTATACACATACATTAAGGTGCCTTTTTGCGACTATTGTTTTTCTTCACTCGTATCTCGAAATTTTGTGGAAAACACCTAAAGAAACTCCCTGAAAATTTGAACCCTTAATATTAACATTAAGTAGTCGCCCAAGGCGTACAAAGATTTCCCATACAAAATACACGTAAACTTCACTTTTTTTAATTCTACAGCTCAGAGGCATTTTTTGGTATAATTATGTTCAATAACGGATTTTATTCAGAATTGAATGCTCTACAACAGTCATGCCCAACGTCGGCAGAACTCCATAAGCAAGTGCCCTGCGC
>NW_016241424.1:0-1037 GCF_001687245.7 Rhagoletis zephyria | reverse complement strand
CCAGTGATATTAGATCGTTCATGGTGTCTTCTTGCGAAGATGTTGACGATGGTGCGGTAGACTTGAGCGAAAATTCTGGCACTGGCAGATGATGTGGCTGAAGCGAGCGCAAAGACTAAAGGAGGAAAACAAAGGTTTAGTAATTGTTGATGATGATGTAGCTTTTGAAATCTGTAACTTTTTTGGGATTAAAGCAATTTTTTCGTACTTTAATTTTAAGGAAAAATAGTAAGTAAGCAAGAATATTATCAGTGTTAAATACATACATAGTTAAAAGGAAAAGTTATGTAGAAGCGATAACAATTTTTTAATAGGACTGAAGTTTTGAACTGCGATAGAAATTTAACATTTAAAAAGTATTTCGTTTGTAGAAACGATCTGCTAATAAAAAAACTATTTTTCTTGAATTAATCCTCGAAAGATGCACAAAAAAAAACTTTTGTCATAGCCGCTATATACGCTCCAGTTTCAGGTTAACCGGCAGCCGGTTTGTCGGCGCAAAGTGTTTGTAGAACTTCAATGAAGGCATTTAAACGTACCGGTTGGAAGTAGAGGTTTTTCAATATATATTCAAAAATCTCTTTATTTTGATCCTGCTGATAACATTTTTAAATATTTTTTTAAGCTTAAATTCCTCTTTTATCTGAAGAGATTTTAGAAACTAATTTTTTTTATAAAAACTTGATTTTTGCAAGTATTTATTTTCAATTCGGTCCAGCTCACGTTGATCTTAATAAGGGTATTCATCTGAACGCGTAAATACCTCCTAACCATGTAAACCTCGAAAACCGATTTATTTACGAAGTTTACGCATTTACGAAGCATTTAAGCGTTAAGATGAATATCCATAAGCCTTAAGAGTCTAAGAACCGAATAGGGCAAAACCTTCGCCCATCTCTTTAATGGATGAAATCTATTTTGTGTGAAATTTAACGTGTTAGTAATATTTTTAATCAAATATTTAAAAATTATTACATATTATTTTTTTAATTTTGCACTCATTTGTTCAATGAACAAATTATATACTAATCGAAAGT
>NW_016241423.1:832-1037 GCF_001687245.7 Rhagoletis zephyria | reverse complement strand
CGGTCAAAAGGAGTTTAACCGTACAAAAAATCATAACAAAAAATTTTGAGAAGTTTTGAACAAAATTCATTTGGTAAAATTAACTAAATTAGTGATTCTATATAATAAAAATAAGTTTGCTCAAATCCGATAACAATTGCAAAAAAAGTTATCGTAACTGATTAAAAGTTAAACTAAGTCATTTTTAACAGTGCTTTTAAAGTGC
>NW_016241423.1:0-821 GCF_001687245.7 Rhagoletis zephyria | reverse complement strand
TGTTACCATCTTAGTTATACATCTAGTAAATAGTTTTAGCTTACGGAGAGTCCATTTCTGGCACTCAAAATTTTTTTTCTGAACCGGAAGTAGAACTTCTTTTTTGAAACTTTTTACTTCCGGTTCCGATTATTTTGAAAAAAATATATAGTAAAGCCCTATTTAAAAAAATAACAATCGGTTTTTTGTTTTATTAAAATCGGACAAATACAAGTGTTAAAACAAATTATCAAAAAAGGAGTTTTTATCGAGTTTTATTAAACTTCAAAAATTTATTTAAGGTGTTTTTGATGATATTTTTATAAAACAAACACTGTTTTTATTGTTTATTTGGGTTAATAAACATAATTTTAATTTTTAAATTTTGATTTTGTTGCCGGAAGTTGAACTCCAAAACAAGAAATTNATTGTTTATTTGGGTTAATAAACATAATTTTAATTTTTAAATTTTGATTTTGTTGCCGGAAGTTGAACTCCAAAACAAGAAATTCTTTTTCCGGTTTTAAAAAAAACTTAAACATATTAAAAATAGAATATTTTGTGTTAGTTAACAATAAAAAACAATGTTTGTTTTATTAAAATATCATCAAAAACACCTTAAATAAATTTTTGAAGATTAATAAAACTCAATAAAAACTCCTTTTTTGATAACTTGTTTTAACACTTGTACTTTTCCGATTTTAATAAAACAAAAAACGGATTGTTATTTTTTTAAATAGGGCTTTATTATATATTTTTTTCAGCATAATCGGAACCGGAAGTAAAAAGTTTTAAAAAAGAAGTTCTACTTCCGGTTCAGAAAAAAAATTTTGAGTGCCAGA
>NW_016241422.1:0-1037 GCF_001687245.7 Rhagoletis zephyria | reverse complement strand
TAGTTTCTCACACACACACCTAAGTAATATATTACTTCATCATCTTTATCTTCTTCTTCTTTTGATGTTACCTATTTTTTATTCTATTCTATCTATCTATCTACCTACCTATCAGCCCATCCAATACAATCTGCGATTGATCCTGCTCATCTTCGAGTGTTACCCTGTTACCTCATTATATCCTTCAGAAAAGCCTTCAAATCACTACCACCACCACTNTTCTCCTTTTTCCTTCTTATATCAAATACAAATCTTATTCTCTCTTCCCTTCTTTATCCTCTGTTCTCATTCGCTTGCATCATCTCTGCGACACACATGTTCTCTTGGATTCAGTGAGAATTCAGTAGACAACGTTGCAGAATTTAACCTCGAGCCGAACTATCGCACAACAATATCTCCATACAACAGACATTCCACCACCACCACCATAAGCTGTCTTCTTTGACACTGCTACAGATTGATACAGATTGTTTTTCACATCATCTTATCGCTATTGACACACACACATGCATGCATTTAATCCTGAGCAATCCAACCGAATACCAATCGACAATGTTATCTTATAAACACTACCACCAAAATCTAACCAGTTGTGTTGTCTCAGTGAGAGACCTTTTTGTACGTTTTATAAACAAAAAATACATAAAAACATAAAAAAAATTGACTTTTGTTCTTTATTTTTCTGTTGGGTCGCATCCAAAAAAGCTTGTCATTTTGCCCATAAAAAAGCTATGGTTGGCGCCATTCTGGCGCCAAAGCTTCCTCACCACCGGAGCAATTTGACAACCAAATTACTTGTCGAGTAAATTAACCCTGTAATTTGGTGTCCCCCTCTCGCCCTCTTCTTCACTAATTTCCTTTGATCTCAAATCTTGATTCCCACAGCAATTCTGCTGCTGCTACTGCTGCTCTTTACCACCAAGCTACCGGTAATTGGCCGATAATTTGCCAGCTTCGCATCACTTTGCAGGCAACAGCAGCAGCAGCAGCAGCAGCTTAGCCATGACAGTGGAAACATTTGCCACTGTTGGAACTAA
>NW_016241421.1:0-1037 GCF_001687245.7 Rhagoletis zephyria | reverse complement strand
CCGTCTGCTTGCCGCCCTTCCAGATGCAGCTGCACACCGGCGGACACATCTGTTGTTGATGGTGTTGAAGCTGAAGACCATTTCCGGTTCCGGTTGAAGAGGAGGAAGATGAGTCGAAATAGGCGTCAACGCCTGAGGAGGAGAAGGAGAAGGCAACGACGGAGCTGGCAGAAGTGAGTAGAAAAATAGAGGATGAGGTTGAGGATGAGGATGAGATGGCTTTGGAGTTGGTGCTGTTCAGATATGACGAAAGGTCAGTTGTGGCAAAGAGGAGGAAGGTGGTGAAGATGAGTAGAAGATGGGGAATTTTTTGAGAGGTAAATTCGAATTTTTCTAGCCTTTTTCGTCTTCTCGTCTTTGCTTTGCTAAATTGTTGATGATCAGAATAAAACCAAGGTTTGGAGGTGGTGGTGGTGGCCATTTTGGACTGTTGATGAGGAAGATGGTGATTGTGGTGGTGATAATTTGGGCCCATCCTCTCTTTTTCTGGTGGCCCTAAAGACTGGGTTTAGAGCCCTTTTTGTGAAGTAAATTTAGAAGTGGAGAATTTTCAGCAAAGAGGGCAAAAAGTGTAGAGTTGTTGAATGAGAAGTAAGTAGTAGTAGAATTGGTGGTAGAGTGACCATTTTTGAATAAATGCAGAATAAATCAGAATTAGACAAAATTGCAGGTTTTCTCTGTGTGCGAATCAAGTGATGATCACCTGGTAAAATGAAAAAATAAGCAAAAATAGCTTTGTGTTAGCGATAATGAATAGCAGCAATTAAAAGAAATGTAATCAAGTGTTAAAGTTGCAAAGAAAAAGTGTTAACCGTTTTTAAAATAGTACAGCATCTGATGTTGAAAAAAAGCAATGTAAAAAATTTTTTACTATAATCTTTTTTGAAACACAAACAATCACACAAAAAACACCAAAAAGTACTTCTTTTCCCCCGCAGACAAACAGCTAAAAAAGGATACAACATCAAATCCAGCAAATCTAAAAAATGCAAGCAAAAAAGTTCAGCTCAACAAATAATAATAGTAGTAAAGGCGCC
>NW_016241420.1:0-1037 GCF_001687245.7 Rhagoletis zephyria | reverse complement strand
CAGTAGCGCAATTTATGCGATTCTAGTTCGGTGCACGCGCACCCAGAAATGGAAAAGTGTTCGTTATTATGTGCATTTGTTTTTTTTTTTTTGTTCAGAAAATTTTGTGCAACCTTGACCTGAAAACGTACTCGCAGCTCAAGCTATGCTTTGCTATTCAGATCAGCGGCATGCCGTGCGTATAGATTTGGTTGTATGTATATACTTATGTATTTGAACACACAAACACACACACCAGAAGAAGACTTACATACATATGTAAGTTGGCTAACGTCATATGTGACATAGATATGTATGTACATTAGGGTGTCTCACCCAAAAAAGTTGCAGTTCTTTTAGCGAAATTATAAAATTTATTACATTTTAAAAGACTTCGCGCCGAAATATTTCGGGAAAAAAATTTAGCAGTACGTGAGCTGGGCCTATTTGCAAATATGTACCTCCAAAAATCTCATTATTTTGATTCCCTAAAGTAATTTTTGGAAAAAAAAATATTTTTTAAAACTAATTTTATTTGTAAAAAAAAAAATAATTTTAAAAACTAATTTTATTTGTAAAAAAACTAGATTTTTCGCTATATTTTAAAATGGGGTCAGCTCACGTAAATCTGAATATTTTATTATTAAAATATAATAAATGTTATAATTCCAGTGGAAAACACGCATCCTTTTTTGTTTTTGGTGAGACACCCTAATGCACATACATCTTTATGTAACATATGACTTTATTTGTATAATTCCGATGGAAAATCAGTACATATATTTGTTTTTGTATGAAGAGTGATACACTCTAATGTATGTATATATGCATTCACATATATTTGTTTATGTTAACACACCATCAGCAATTTCTCCGTAGCTTGCTTCGAATAACATAAATTTGTAGGGTTTCATACGCCAACAGTCACTGTTGGCTGACACTATTCTTTTATTATTTTTGTGGTTTCTGCCAGTAAGTAAATGGCTTTACGCGCAAGGAAAGTGGACACTAGAAGACACATCAGCGCCAGCCAACAGGCTACCCAACCTACTCAACAC
>NW_016241418.1:0-1037 GCF_001687245.7 Rhagoletis zephyria | reverse complement strand
ATGTCTAAATGCACAGTTTCCATATGCGCAATTTCGGTGCCCCAAAATTACCATTCCTCAACGTTTATGCAACCTTTCTTTCAAGGAAGGCCTGTATTTTTTGCAATTACATTTTTTTAATATGTTCTCTTGTATTTCTTGAAATATATATTTTTTGCTGCGAAAAGATGCCCCTTAAGCTTTAGATTAATTTTTATTTTACACTTTTTGTATAAGTTTGCTATGTGATGTTTTCGTTCTTGTGAATAATAAAAGCCTTATGAAATAAAGTTGAACTTTTATTGAAAAGAAAAATATATATCAGGGCGATTCTTTAGCCGCTTGTAACATGCACTTTGATCTACTGAAATTGTATGCATACCAAAAGCTTTCTAAAAATTTAGATTAAAAAGTTCAAAATTTTTAGGAAAATTTGTCGTTTTTTTCAAAATTTTGCATACAATTTGAAACTTCGATTTATATTGTTTTAGTTTTAGCTGGAAAATTATTTTTATAAAACAAGTAATTTTTAAGCAAAAACAACCGACTTCAATTCTCCTATGAAAATTTGCGAGTACCGTTTATTACTTTTATGATCCAGCGATCTAAAATTCAATTAGTATGGGACCGCTCTGGAGACACCACCTTTCCGACAAAAAAATTCTCGAAACAAACTAAAAAATAAAAATATTCCGACAAATTGATAACTCCTCCTTTTTTAAGTCGGCTAGTAAGAAAAACAAATTAGTTGCAAAAATACTGAACATTAAAAAAAATCATGATTTAAACACTTGTTTGTGTCATTGTATGTGCAAATAAACTAAAATAATTAGCGCGAACCAGTCGAGATTCTAAGTTCACTAGAACTGCTTTAGTTCAGAGCTAGTTGTTTGCTCTACAGGATATAAAACATGCAGAGCAGTCAACGCATTGCATAGTGACACCGCGCGTGCGTGCGTTTAAAACTTTTTTCGTATTCTATTACACTGATCTCCCTCTTCGTTCGCTGCCAAACACCATTTTTCTCTATCACCATTTTTTGGCTTTGATGTTGCGCA
>NW_016241417.1:0-1037 GCF_001687245.7 Rhagoletis zephyria | reverse complement strand
CCGAAAAAGCACAAAAAGTTTCGCTAAATTTTTGCTTCTTATCTTTCGGGCAGTGCTCTGTATTTTTTGAGAAAAGGACAGTAGTATTTGGCGAACTGAAATACAGTCGTTTCATAAAAGTTTATTTCGATACTAAGTACTCCTAAATTCCCAAATAGCAGGGATATGTTAAATTGCACAATATGAAACTATGGAAGAATTTTTGATTTGGTTATTTGGTTTTCTTGATGAATAAAGTTTTTAAAGAAGGAAGTATTTCCATGGGAGTTCCCCTTTATATAAAAAAAAAAACCAAAGTCCACAATAAATCGCTAAAGAACAGAAGCGATTTGCGAAAAAATCTTAGAAAAAAATTCGAAAATAACTTTTTATTTAGATTTCTCAAAAAGTATGGATTTAGAAAATAAGGAAGTATTGTAATGAAAGTTACCACCTATCTAAGAAAAACGCAGAAAAAATGTTCCAAGGCCCGAAATAGCGAATATTTCGGAAAACTCCGAAAATCTTNTGCAAAATGTCCCAAAAGTATGTACATAAAGCGATTTCCGAACAACACATCTCAGAAACAATTCTAAAACTATTTTTTATTTGGATTTCTCAAAAAATAAGGGTTTAGAAAACAAGTAATTTTTAAGCAAAAAACAAAGCCGACTTCAATTCCCATATAAAAATTTCACATTATCGTTGATTTCTTCAAGATCCAATCCAAATTGAGGTAACACCTTTCCTTAAAAAAAAAATAAAAGAATTATAGGAATCGGTTAACGTGGTCCAAAGTTATGCGGTAACATACATAAAAAATTTATTCCGACGAGTTGATAGCCTTCTCCTTTTTTTCAAGTTGGTTAATAAGGAAGCGCTGTTATGAAAGTTGCCAACTAACTAAGAAAAAACGCCGAAAGAATGTCCAAACGCCAAAATAGCGAAATGGCTACTACTATTCCCTCTAATTTTGAGCCAAGTTGACAGACCTGCACGTGAGCCAAACGGACCCTGCAAAAAATTGTGCGACTAATCTCTAAAGAGAGTATTCCGAG
>NW_016241416.1:0-1037 GCF_001687245.7 Rhagoletis zephyria | reverse complement strand
CCATATGGAGAATTCATTTACATTTTAAATTGCAGTGTCATCGTGATTGAAAATATGCTGAAAATTTCAAGTGTCTAACTTGTCGGGAAGTCAGTTTAAAATCGATTGGAAATTTCCGCGATTTGCGCGGGATGACCAAGTTAAATAAAAGCTTATAAAAACAAAATCATTTTAAATGTGTCTGTTAGAATACAGTTAACTCCGCATTTGCCTTTGATTTTTGGATTTTGTGACTTTATTATTAGTTCTTTATTTTCGGTCAATGCGTTAACATCTATGCATATGTAAGCTAAAAAATGAGTAGCAGAAAAAGATTGTGCCTTCATGAAAAACTTAAAATTGTTGATCAATATAAAAGAGGTGTGTTTACAGCCGTGTGGGCTGTAGCTTCTTTCGAGGGGTCGAACGCAAACAGATAATGAGTTTGCGGGCGGCTGATGGAGCGTCTTTCGACTGGGCGGCTGGCGGATTGGCTGGTGCCTGGAGGATGCGTCGGCGGCTGGACGAATGGTCGGCTGGCAGGCGGATGCTGGACTTTCGGTCAGCTAGGCCACTGGGTGGTTTGTGGGTGTTTGCGTGCAGACGGTGTACACAGTTGTAAAGCTGGGCAATTCCGGTCGGTGCTGGAATTGGCTTGTGGCGATGGTTGGTTAACCGAACGGCGGCGATGAACTCGGCGGAGCACTAGATTGCACGCGCGAAAATCTGATTGCACATAAAATCTATTNACTAGATTGCACGCGCGAAAATCTGATTGCACATAAAATCTATTTCTGCGTACAAAAATACCGCAGCAATTATTTTGCACCTTGCAAAAAACGACACGCTAAACGATTCGATTTAAAATACAAAGTTTATTTCAATAATGCGTTTTGGAAAAACTAGCGAATATATAGCACAATCGGTGGTGCACAAAAGCGAGCGAGTTCACGATTCTTGGACGAAAATTGGTTTTTGTGTAGAAAAATTTTATGTTTTTATGTATCTGCACATGATTCAATAATGAAAGGTTTTGTAAGAAAAACTTTCTCTCGCTC
>NW_016241415.1:0-1037 GCF_001687245.7 Rhagoletis zephyria | reverse complement strand
ATATTGATTTTCAAGAATTCTATACCATTCCTACGAAAAATTGTTTTTCGCATCTAAAATACCTGGAAAACTTTGAGCGATTTGAGCGACCACAAACATTTTTTTGACTTCATGGGTATATTTTTTCGGTGTAAAAAGGTGAGAGCATTAAAATTCCGACTTTACTTTTTTTACCACCCGAATGTGCATACATACACGCATTATATGTACATACTACATACATACATAAAGAAGCAGAAACATTAAAAATAAATGATTTTAAATTCGAATCGAATAAACAATGCTGCGACAACAATTCAATAAAAGTAACGACAACCACAGAAGCAAGCAAGAGATTGAAAAACTTGTGTTGGAAGCTTGCATTTTCGTTGTCATATTCATAGATACAACAACGTTTTTTTAATTTATTTATGCAGTCCGTTGCTCATTGTTTTTTTTTCTTACAAGTTGATGTTGTTGTTTTCTTGCATTATTTATGCTGATGTTGGCGACAATTTTTGATTGCCAGCAACTGTGGGAGGGCTATTCACGCATAATGCCACATCAGCAACAACAAATCAAACTTACAATGTCCACAAGAATAGCAAAAACATATAAAAGCAGCAACGCAAAGGACTTCAGACCTCTGGCTGGATTTGNACTTCGTTTATTCCTTTGTCCTGCTCCTTTACATTTGTTTGTTTGGTTTGCTTTTTATAGCGAAAAATTTCAAACTGAAAACAAAATGATTGCAAATGTTGGTAAAAGTCTTCTCGTTATGGTTGGGTTAGTGTTTACTCTCATATTGTTGTTTTTATGTTACATATTTGGAAGTGGAACTGGAGCTGGTAGTTTTTGCTGAGCGGCCGCGATGATAAATATTTACAATCATTCACTTTTTATGTGCGCGTGCGTCTCTTCCTTACTCATTATGCCGCATTAAATAGTAGTGGGTGGCCATTATTTTTCACAATTTTCATTTTGATGTTATGCTTTTTTATGGTTATGAAATTTTATTTCACGTTAAAAGACCACTACCAAGTAATTGAAATGAAAGC
>NW_016241413.1:395-1037 GCF_001687245.7 Rhagoletis zephyria | reverse complement strand
GTCGGTACGTCGTCGGGTCCGGTGGTTGGTCTATGTAACTATGTAAGTCTGGACCACGTCCTTGTATACGACTAGGTGCCCCCTGACGTTTTTGAGAGGAGGTTCCTCCACTAGCAATGGTCTGTTGGGGTGTTTACTTCTGTGGCACCCCATCAGAAACTGCTTACAGAGCATTTTGTTGTGCATCCTTACGGGGCCTCACTGTGTAGGTGGTGCTCAGGCGAGATCAGAAGGCACCCTGTCGCTGTCCGGAGTGAGGCGTTGTGACAAATCTGTAGCTTCGTCCAGTGCGTCCAACTAGTCCCCGGCGACCAAACTTAGTTTAGAACCGGCCGGGCAATTGCTTAGTATGTTGCCAGCAACGTTCCTTTATCTTTGCCCCAGGTGCTGCCGGCGAGCGACTTGAGGACCTTGTTGCGGATCTGTACATTGTTGACAACTGCCGTTGTGTGCGTGGAGAAGGAGAGCAGGCTATCAAAGGTGACCCCTAAATTTTTCGGGTTGTTTACTGTCGGTATTGGTGTGTATGCATAATTCTAGCCTGATATCCTTCGTGCATGTGATGGAGAGGGTCGCTGTTGATTTCGTTGGGGAGAGTGTTAGGCTCCTTGCAGTGAAGAAGCGAGAAAGTTTGGAGAGATA
>NW_016241413.1:0-373 GCF_001687245.7 Rhagoletis zephyria | reverse complement strand
AATTCCATTCCCAGACGCCAATATCGAGAAATCGTCAGCGTATGAGATCAGGAAAACTCCTTCAGTTGGCTGGGGAGGCTTCGAGATGTAGAAGTTAAACAGTATGGGGTAGACAACGCCAACTTTTGTAACCCCTTGTTTTATTTTTCTAGAGTTCGAGGTTTGATCTCTGAAGATTAATGACGGCTTTCGACCACTCAAATAATTCGCCGGACACCACTTGAGTCCCTGTGGGAGAGAGGAGGCCTGTGTCTTCTAGCGGCGTGGAATGGCAGACGGTGTCAAACACCTTTGACAACTCCAGCGCTACTAGGACAGTTCTCCCACAGGGGCGGTTGCGGTTTAGGCCACGAGTTATTTCGGTGTTTGTGGC
>NW_016241412.1:0-1037 GCF_001687245.7 Rhagoletis zephyria | reverse complement strand
GGACGATGTTATCTTTGTAGGCCTAACAGGCCAACCTGATATTTACGCAAGCCGGCAGGTTACTGTCAAAAATTTCTCATGCACATACACCTTGTATGGGACCAACCGAAATTGACCGGCGTGCGTAAAAANTCAACTCTGTGCAGAGAATCTCTTCCTTGTTTGAGAACTTTTTGTTTAGATAATCGGACGATGTTATCTTTGTAGGCCTAACAGGCCAACCTGATATTTACGCACGCCAGCAGGTTACTGTCAAAAATTTCTCATGCACATACACCTTGTATGGGACCAACCGAAATTGACCGGCGTGCGTAAAAAGCTAACTCGAATTCCAAGATTTGTGTTGCGTGACATTTCGATTTGACGTTTGTGCTCTTTTGACATTTTGGCGCGCCTATGAATTGAAATTTTGGAACCAATGCAGAATAGCTCCGATTCTCTAATAAATAAAAAAAATATTGGGATCGCTAGAGATGATTGAGCTGAACATAACGGTGTATACTTTTTTTTGAGGAAACAACAACTACAAAAGTTATTAAGGGTCAAAGTTCAAATTAAATAATTCTTAAATCAAAATTTTTTAAAAAGGAATGCATGGATTTTAAAAATGTTGATCTCATTTGATAGGAAATTTGATTCCCTTTTGTTTAATATACATACATATGACCCTAACTAAGTAGGATTCTCCTTTCTGTGTTGCCGCTGAAGAGAAGCGGAACTCCTTTCTGTGTATATTAATTCGATTTTTGTGAAAACCAAACCAGGCATATATAAAGTATGTATATCAAAGTAAAGGGAATTAAATGTCCTATCAAATGAGATCAAAACTTTTAAAATTGATGCATCCATTTTTAAGAAATTTTGATTTTAAAAATTGTTTAATTTGATCTTTGACCCTTAATTACTTTTGTAATTGTTGTTTCCGCAAAAAAAAAGTATATACCGTTATGTTCAGTACAATCATCTCTATCGATCCCAATTTTTTTTTTTTTTTTTGAGAATATTTTTTTTTATTATTTATTTGCAAATAACTTTTT
>NW_016241411.1:845-1038 GCF_001687245.7 Rhagoletis zephyria | reverse complement strand
ACATTTGAAATTAAGCTTTGAAATAAAGATAAATATGAAGATGAAGATGGAGAAATAAATGATAACGATGAAATCATAAAAAAAGGCACAAGTGAAGATACAATGACAGATACATAAGAATTAGGGTAACTGAAAGGGTAAGAACATTTCTTGAATTTATGAAGTAAACTTCTTTAGCGGCAGTTGGTTGGTT
>NW_016241411.1:0-586 GCF_001687245.7 Rhagoletis zephyria | reverse complement strand
ATCGATACTGTTATTGATTAAATAACCGCTATTGTAATCGATATAATAATCAATATAATAATCGATATTGTTATCGATACAATAATGGATATTGTTATCGGTATAATAATCGATTAAATAATTGATTTTGTTATCGATTTAGTAATTTATATTGTTATCGATATGTACAATAATCGATACTGATGATTGTTATATTTATCGATGAATCGATCGACTTTGCAATCGTATTTTTCTATATGTTTATGGATATTGTTATCGGTATTTTTATCGNGATTGTTATATTTATCGAGAAGTTAATCGATTTTACAATCGTTGTATTTTTCTATATGTTTATGGATATTGTTATCAGTATTTTTATCCATACAGTTATCAACTGGGTTATCGGAACATGGAATGTGATCACATTACATGACATCACATCACATTTTATCACATGATATTAAGAGACATCTAATGATATTACATCACATAGTATGATATCACATCACACGATATTACGTGACATGACATTATATGATATGACATCACATTATATGACATGACATCGCATGACTTGACATCACATGATATGACATCGTATGACATG
>NW_016241410.1:0-1038 GCF_001687245.7 Rhagoletis zephyria | reverse complement strand
TGTACCGAGTTTGGTACAAATTGTTGGAACGGTTAGCGAGATACAAAAACAAAAATGTATTCCAAAAAGTTGTTTTAAAGGTATTTCTTGCTAAATCAATTTTGAACGAATTCGCTTTAGTAACTACTGGTTTATCGAAGATTTCGTATATCTCTAAATTACGGTTATATGGGATATGGGCGTGGTTACTATCCGATTTTAAAAATTTGCAGTCGTTTGTTTTGTTTTACCAGGACTAACAACTGTGCCAAGTTTGGAAAAAGTCGGTGAAGCGGCTACCGAGATGTACACATGTAATCATAAGTAGGCGTAGCTACGCCCATTTTACAAAAATTGTTTAATATTCTTTTTTCCCCCCAAGAGATCATTGTAAATATCAATTTTGAGTGAATAAGCTTCTGTAGCTACTAAAATATCGCAGTTTTCGTATTTCTGAAAACTACCGTTATATGGGGGGGTAGGCTTGGTTATGGTCCGATTTTGCTCATTTTCAAATTCTAAAAAATCAACCGTAATTTTTAGACATTTGAAACTTGTACTTTGTTTTATTAGAATTCCATGGGCTACAAAACTGCATACTCAGAATTTTTCTAGGAAATCTAATTAAAAAAGTTAGAAATTTCTACGAAAGTTTGTTGATTCTTTTTAAATATTGCAAAAAGTTTGAAACTTGGATTTATGTACATGGGTTTTGTTAAATAATGAACTATATTTTTATAAAAAAAAATAACCAAAATTAAAGAACAACAAAAATAATATGTTAAAACTTGTCAAAATGCGGTGCGGCTTCAATTATTTCGGCCACTGTATGTACATAAGTAGTATTTGCCGCTTTTTTTACCTTTTTAATAACCATATCACGTCCATCTACGCATATGCGGGTAAGAATTNTAGAATTCCATGGGCTACAAAACTGCATACTCAGAATTTTTCTAGGAAATCTAATTAAAAAAGTTAGAAATTTCTACGAAAGTTTGTTGATTCTTTTTAAATATTGCAAAAAGTTTGAAACTTGGATTTATGTACATGGGTTTTGTT
>NW_016241408.1:0-1038 GCF_001687245.7 Rhagoletis zephyria | reverse complement strand
TTTTTGAGCTTGTAGTTTGAGCATTTATATTTGTATATATAAATTCCTAAATTCAGTTTTTCTTTTGGGAATATGATCTGTGGTTCTGCTTCATCTGTCGCTAGGTTTACGTTAAAGTCATGAATACATGTTTGGTTTGCAAAATGGGAAGCTAAATTGATTTGTTCGGTATTTCCTCTTACTCTCGTCATCTCTTTGTGCAATCTTGTGTTAGCTCTGATCCAGTACTCAACGAACTTACAAGAACTTGCAGGAAGTTACAGCAGAAATTATCCCGAACTCCAAAATCATGTAAATGAGAGCGCTTTTGGAGAGTTGTGTTGAGAATGAAGTTGCAAGATTTTACTCGATGCTTTTTTGTTCCCGTACTTTTTCTGTTACTCACTTTTTACTCTCACTTCAGAGAGCCATTTTGGTGGTCCCAGTTAAAATCATTTCAGTATTTTTTTTAAATTTTCGCTTTGCTTTTTATCAACAGACTACTAAACCTATGCCCTAAACCATGCGATAAATATCAAAACCACTTGCAAAAAAGTGTTCATTCATATGTATTTACACACAAACTTAAGTATGTATACATATAGGTACAAAGCCGTATGCATGCGTTTGCATAATCGTATGTAAGTAATAATCATATGCACCGCATTTCCTCTTACTCGGCATATGTCTAAGGTTGCAAACAGAGTGGAATCGAAGCCGAGGACGAAGATGAAGACGAAGCCGAAGACGAATTGCTTGCGTTGCGGGCAAGCTGGCGAGTGTACATAGTGGAAGATGAATGATATGAAGATTTGTTTTTAAATAAAACCCTTTTTTTTAGATAAAACCAAAAGAAAATAAAGNGCAACTTTTGGAGAATCTCGCCACTTATATTATGTGTTACAGCAAGACGGACAGACATTTTTCGAATATATAAGAATGCCAACTAATACGTTTGATTAAATTTTGCCAAAAATTTAGCCAAATTCTTGAAAACGCGTTTTTTTCACAATTGTAAACAACTCATCACAGCAAGCGATTCGTCTTCGAAAACAGTAC
>NW_016241407.1:545-1038 GCF_001687245.7 Rhagoletis zephyria | reverse complement strand
CCACCTCTACGGCCAGCTTTGGCTACAGTACGGTGAGCGCAGAAGCGAGTCTGAACAGCGCTCGCCAGCTCGCCGACGGCCTCTTTGAGCTGCGGGTTGATTTTCTGCGGGTTTTTGCCGGCCACGAGCACTTTGTGGCGCTCAATCTGCCCTTTGGGACGCCGCTCTTTAGCGCCCTTGAGCAGACGATGCTTGAGGGCGGAGGTGGTGGTGGTAATCTTCATGGAAACTACCACAACTCTAGCAGCCATTTCTCTCCCTCCTCCTCTTTTGCGAAGGCCATGCTCAACAGCTCCCTCTTCTCGCACTCCATCTTTGATCGGATTCGCCCCTATGCCGAGCTGACCGACGACTACCGCCGACAGCACTGGCCGCTGGGACTGGTCTTCTGTACGCTGGTTGATGGCTTTACCCGGGCAAAGGCGGGCTTGCAGTTAAAGGCAGCGAATCTGCTGCGAGCGCTGATGACCGCCCATGATTGGGACCGGCGGTA
>NW_016241407.1:0-375 GCF_001687245.7 Rhagoletis zephyria | reverse complement strand
CAGCAAGGAGAGTCCCTTCTACTCGCCGGAGGAGAATCGCAAGTACCGCCAGTCAAAGGAGCTCTCCAAGTCGTACCTGAGCGGCGACAATCAGCACAGCAGTGGCAGCAGCAGCCACAACTTCATCGACAACAACATCGCCATGGCCATTGCCGGCTCGGCAGTGATGCCCAACGGACCACATAGTGCGGAAAATTTGTCCGCCAGTTCACCTTCAAACAACAGTGGCTCTTTGCCCAACTCGCCGCAGCACAGCCGCTCTCGACTTGCCTATCAGCCGATCAGCGAGGAGACCACCCGAACGCTGTTGGCCTGCTTTCTCTGGGTCCTGGGCAACGTTGAGCAGCGCCTTCTGCGCCGGCTGCTCAGTGAGTT
>NW_016241406.1:0-1038 GCF_001687245.7 Rhagoletis zephyria | reverse complement strand
GGCGGTGGACTCTTTGACACTCTGCTGGTAGTAGCCGTCATTGGCCTAGCCTCGGGAACGGTCACAGTGAAAAGACCCATTCTGCGAGACATTCCCTTCTACTTGGCGGCGGCATTGATGGTTTTCTTTTTCATTCACAGTCGCCATTTCACTCTCACATTTGCCATCGGTAAGTACTGCTCCCGGACTAATCAGCACAAAATAGTATCAAGCAAAAAATGTGCAGTGGTTTGGTTTAGTGGGAGCAAAGTATTTGCCAAATTGATTTGATTGCCTCCACTTACCACTCACCACCACTTACCATTTACTACCACTTTTCCATACAGTGCTCCTTTGCTTTTATGCCTTCTACATCATCGTCATCGCCGTTAGTCGATATGTGTACGTGAAAATCAATAAAACGGTGGTCATTACTGCTGAAGAGAATGAGGAAAACGGGAAGAATGAAAGCAGAAGAAGAGGCAATAAAAAAGCTGATGCCTCTGAGAAGCATCTTCAAGAAACTGCATCTCAATCGATTGAGGAGGAAAAAGAAGAAGAACCAGGAGCAAGTCGACAGTTGACGAAAGAAAAAGTCAGACTTACGTGTAAGTCTATAAGCTCTCCTTTCCCTTTCTCTCTCAGCAGGATAAAATCATTTTTCATTTTTTGACAGATTTCCGCCGATTTCGTTCATTTCGAGCCCCAGCTCAATCTTTCCTCCCCTCTCGGCTCAATCAAGATGAAAATGAGGTTTCTATTGGCCAAATTGTTCCACACAAGGCTCTCGTGTACAGCATTGAAGAAGACTATTCAGAAGCGGATGAAAACAAAAACAACACCGCAAAGGCAGTCAACCTAAACAACGACAACACTTCATTTGCAACTTCAGTACAAATCGCTCAGCTGAAACCCATTACCGGCTACTCGACTATTCTTTTACTGCAATTTCACAAACTCAAACCCAAACTTTTCAGCAGTAAACAAATCAACTTTCCTAACTTCTGCTCATCAGTCATCATCAGCAAAACTGAAACCAAAAACTTTTTCCTGCACTAC
>NW_016241405.1:0-1038 GCF_001687245.7 Rhagoletis zephyria | reverse complement strand
GACACGCAGGATATGACGTATTAATTTATACATAGCTTTAGCCTGAGGTGCATTCGGGGTCACAGGTCTAAGCGACAATTTATCACTCGGCGATTAGAGCCTTTAATTTCTTTCGTTATTACATTTTTTATTGTTTCCCCAGGATTTTATACTCTGGAGGGTGCCGAAGGGAATAGCAGAATTAAGCTTCTGTTCTGTTCGTAGCTTCAAGGATATGGATGGGCGATCCATAAATTATTTAGTTCACTATTTGATTTTTATTAACTTCTTTGGTTTGACCCCTTCTAGAAAGGGGAGCTTTTGTACCCTGGAGTGGACTCCCGCAGTTAAGAGGATCCTTTTCATAAGACCCCGCAATTAAGGAGGCCCTTCCTCAGAGACACACACATCCGTGAACTCGAAAAAGTTTAAGTTGGGAGCCACACGGCGGCTACCGGAAGTCCTTTCTAAAATAAAAGCCAATAGCTAGTTTTGTACAAGTGTATTTACCATATGCTCTCGCTGTCCAAAATTGAATGCTAACAATATATTTATAATTACTATGACTTACTGTCTAACCGGCTGAATTAATTGGCTATGCGCGTGTTGGGGGAAGTGNAAATAGCGTATGTTCCATTGAGGAACGCGGAGTAGTTTCTCCCTTGCAATGGTCCTTGAAAGTTGGTAGTAAATATTTTTGCGTCGGCGATCATCTCAACGACTTTGTTGTTGTCCGGTTCAAAGGTGCACTTAGCATCGCCGCATTTTACTAATCTAGCTAGGCATCCGTCTTTAGAAAGTTTCGTTAAAGATTTGGGTGAGCAGATTGTTGTATTGCTAATCGAAGGACAATCTTCGTTCAGTCCGAACGTTTCTTCTTCGTTTGCCAGCATCTTTTCGTAATTAAGGTCAACGTGTTATCCCCTTATAAAAGCGACGCGTGTTATTAAAAGTCGGTAGCCATCTGGTTTCACTTTTGGTATTGAGAGCAGTGTACGAAAATAAACTACATTGTACGTTACTATTTCGTTTCGTTTATTACTTCAACAGTTCGGTACA
>NW_016241404.1:0-1038 GCF_001687245.7 Rhagoletis zephyria | reverse complement strand
CCCGGAGCTGAAGTTTGGTACACTGACGGATCAAAACTTGAAGATGGAAGAACTGGAGCTGGTATATTTGGGCCGAATTTTAAAAGATCGATACAAATGGGCAGCTACCCCACCATTTTCCAAGCAGAGATTCATGCGATCGATATCTGTGGCAGAGAATGCCTCAGAAGAGGAACATCCTCTAAAAACATCTGCATTATGTCGGACAGTCAGGCTGCCTTGCTAGCACTGAGGTCCCACATAATAACATCAAAACTAGTGTACGACTGCCTCAACACCCTAAATGGTCTTGGAAGCAAGAACACAGTATTACTGGGCTGGGTGCCGGAGCACGAGGGCCATGACGGCAATGAACAGGCGGACCGCCTAGCAAAACACGGAGCTACCACACTATTCCATGGCCCGGAACCCTTTTGCGGGCTCACCAAAGCCCACTTAAGGGAGGTCATAAACAAGTGGGTCGACAAAAAATTCGATAGGCACTGGAATGAATGTCCGGGGCAAAGACAAGCTAAGCGGTTCATCTTTCCATCACAAGAAGCTTCAAAAAAGCTCATAAATCTAGGCAGGAAGGACCTTCGAACTCTCACTGGGTACTTCACGGGACATTGTTCCCTAAGTTATCACCTCAGTAAAATGAATCTTTCAGAAACGAGCGTCTGTCACTTCTGTGAGATGGACGAAGAAACGCCAGAACACATCCTTTGTGAATGTGTTGCTCTCGCTAGACGCAGACTCCATTCCATATGGAACAAAAAGCTCACGGAAGTGCTAGCTTATATTAAAAGCCTTCACGTATAGGGTAAAGGGCCACGCACAATAGACCACCCTAGAGGTCGCAGTGCTCAAGAATCATAATAATAAAAATAACTTATTTAATAATTTGAATTTAATTTTTAAACAGATGGCAACCTTCTTCCAACACCTCCAAAATATTTTGTGTGTACAAACTAGGGCTGATGATACCCGGTACCGGGGTACCCGATTATCCGGGTGTTACCCGGGGCTTTTATTACCCGGGTAGCCGGGTATTACCCG
>NW_016241403.1:0-1038 GCF_001687245.7 Rhagoletis zephyria | reverse complement strand
ACACAAAGAAAAGTTCTATAAACCAGGGCTTCGGAGCAAAGGTTTTTTTCATCGCTCCACTCCGGTATTTTATTTCGCTCCGAGCTCCGCTCTTGCTCAACTGTCGCTCCCAATAAAAAACCATATTTATTTATTTACATATCAAGCCCTAACCGCTAAAAAAAAGTTAGGCTACATTTTTTTTGAAAATTTTCTTTTTGGTGCAGAAATGCATCTAGATCAAGGGTGGCCATTTCATAGGCACGCGTGCCAAATTTTTTTCTTCTGCTTTCACACGTACACGAGAAAAACTGCGCTGGTTTCAAACATACATGAGCATAATATATGAATCAATGATGCCGACGATAATGGTTTTGCTGTGATCGTGCTCAATCGATGCGAAACTTTCAACTTTGAGATTTTGTACTCACTAGTTATGGGAAATATATGATTGTGTGAGTTTTGGGCACATCTGATGTAGATGCTCTAGGAACACTTCTGCATCCAAATGAAAATTAAAAAAATTGCCAAGTTGATTAAATAGAATGGAAATTCATTTAACACGCTTGTTTTCAACGACAGATAATTATAATTTAAGTAAAATTATTAACCAATTTAATATTTAAAACNAGGAGCTAAGGAGCAAATAAATATTTGCTCCAGTTCCGTTCCAGTTAAAATCCTTTGCTCCTTTGCTCAGCTCCGCTCCGCTTCGAAGCCCTGCTATGAACAGCTTGAGTATGGTATGATTGCCGTACTGAATGCCATATCTACATATGTAAATGCCCATCTACATAGAGCTTTCGCGTTGCGTTCGCTAGTGCTCCTACAATGAACGCTTGGCGCGAATACTTTGGCCACCAAATTATTATTAATATTTCATATCAATAATTGCATTTGATTAAAAGGAAAAATATATCACATAATTTTATTTATTTGCAACAGCTGACGAGCGACGTACAGTTGGCCATCTTTCTGCTTTGTATTGGTTTTAGCGTTGCCAAATATTGGCTACATATCGTCGCCTCAGAAAACGGATGACGAATGTGCAAAATCACG
>NW_016241402.1:0-1038 GCF_001687245.7 Rhagoletis zephyria | reverse complement strand
TGAAGAAAACTGTAATGACATTTTCATTCCAGCATATATAAAAACTTAAGTAAATAATAAAATATTTAAATACTAAAATGCGTGACTATATTATATGGTAAGCCAACAAAAAAAATAAAAGGAAACAAAAAACAAATATAAAAAAATAAAGCAAGAAAAAAATATAAAAAAATAAAACCAAAAAAACAACAAAGAGGTGCAAAGTAAGTTGCCTCTACGTGGTGCGCCTTGGAAACGATTGAAACCGGCTAAAAACTTACATAAACTTATATTTTCACATAATATATATACACACATTTACTCACACATACATTGTTGAATATTTAATGCACAAGGATGTTTTTCTCTTTCGCAAAAGTCGGTCCTATCATAACTATGTAAAATGTTGATATCTTTAAAACAGGAGCAGCTAGGATTTCAATTCAAAGGGATTCTTAACCTAAAAATATCAACAAATACAACCCTGCTTTCAGTTTTTGTCGACATTTTTATGCAACCTATCTTTGCTTCCTGCCCACCGTGTGGTAGAAGTGATAGCTAATTGTTTTTTGTTATTTTATGGCCTTATAGCAATTATATTCAACAATTTTTATGAGCTTGAGGCCGTTTTTAAGTGAAAAACTTAATGTGGAAAAGCAACAATAATTCGAAAAAATGGTAGAAGTGATAGCTATTTCGGAAATCACCACATTTCGTCGTCAGACTTCTTTCAGTAGGATTGGAACCGACGATCACCACTGACTGGCCAGTTGCCTATGCACCGTGCTAAGACGCCTTGTAAATTATCGTTTGCTTATTTCCACTATTTTCATTTTTGTTATGCCAACACAATCAAGCGCAGCTATTCCGCTGCAATTCACTTGATCATGTGGTTGTTGGTTTTGTTGGTTTTCGTTAATGTTTCTATTATTAGAATTTTTAACTTTTTAGGTGCGCTCGTCCTTAAGTTATTTGTTTTTTGTTATTACAATTTTGTTATAACAATTATGTTCAACAATTTTTATGAGCTTGAGGCCGTTTTTAAGTGAAAAACTTAAT
>NW_016241400.1:0-1038 GCF_001687245.7 Rhagoletis zephyria | reverse complement strand
TCAAAGTAGACTTTAACTTGTTGTGAGATAACTTACCATAAATTACTACTTTTTTTGCTTCAGAATAAACAGTCAACTTGAAAAAGAGCAGAATATAGGTAAACCAAAGTAAGGCGGTAGAGCAAATCTAATCTAAACGACCAATCTGCGCACATTTGTGCCCCACTCTAGCTACTAACTTGTCTAATTGTCCGGTTAGTTGGACTGAAGTTATTAGCTCTTCTTCTGACATGTTGCCCCTAATTTGTATTTGCACAAATAGATTGGTCAAAGATTTATGCTTTCAAAAAAGTGCATTTTTACGACACTTACATTTCGGTGGTCTCTGTCATCATTGTGTCGTCTCTTTTCCGTCTTGTGTATCGATATGTTTTTCAGGCAAATTAGAATGCAAAAAATGCATGGAATTTACCTGCAACTGGTGGGCGCTTTTACTTTGAAAAGTGCTCGTTTGCCTTTTTATCATTTTTTCCGCTTGTTAAGTTGTCTGATTGGATACAGCGTGTTTACCAAAATGGATTCATTGTGTTACATTTTTCTAAGCAGCTCACAGTTAACTTGATTATGACACAAATGCACCAATGCGATGATACTCTGATCTAAAAGCTTTCAGAACAGTCTGGCCGGTACGTCTCCACAGCATGAGGGGACCATTTGTTTGTCGCCAGCAGCAGACGGCAACTACTGTCTGCCACTGTGAGTATGGCGTAACTGCGATGCAACCTGTTGCAGCACTAGCCTCGTCTCCTTCTGTCCTTTGCCTGGGTCTAGCACAGGTAAGTGTAAGTGTGAGTGTGTGCACATGTGTCTCATGTGAGACTGGCACAGCCAGTGTCGCTCATGTTAACCTGTCCCTCTCCTGTTCACTGTCGTTATCTGCTCTGCTAATGATCACTGCCCACTGTCTCCGACTATGGTCTGCAGTCAAATCCACTGCACCGAGACCGCTTACCCTCTCCTGCGCGACGTTAATCTCCGGCGGCAGACGACCACCAGGACATATGCCGCTTCAGACAGTTTGCAGTTCATATATTAACT
>NW_016241399.1:0-1038 GCF_001687245.7 Rhagoletis zephyria | reverse complement strand
TTCAAGAAAATTCAAGTAGCTTCAGCTCCAGATTTGTTCAAGAATGCAAAGCAGTGCCAATGATCTATGTTCATTCAGATAAGACCCTATCTTAACGAATCCGTCCGCTTTTCTAGTAGGATACCTCGCTTTTAATTGGCACCATATTGGGGGCAGAATATGGTAATGAGGCGGCTGACTCTCTCGCTAGAGAGTCGGTAGCCATCACTCTAGTCGCCCAGAGCCCTTCCTGGCGAAGATCTCAATAATATAAAGGAGGAGCTTAGGAGGGGAAGAAGCACACTAAGGGATATATACCGGCGGAGTTCAGAAGGAATTCACTAAAGAGCTTACGGGAAGGGTTTAGCAAGAGATTCCAAAGCTTGGTTAACCTCCCAAAAGTGATGCTAAGATTTTTAGCAGCCATCCTTACAGGACACTGCAGACTAAGGGGTCAAGTTCTGCGAATCAACCAGCGAGACACCACTACACATTCTCACCGAGCTTAAGTACATCCACTCCCTTCTCCGAAGGCGANGGTCGCAGTGGACACCTCATTTTAATAGTTGTATATTTATCTAGCGCCGCCAAAAAAAGTCTTGGGGTCTTGGGTCAACTCTGATGCTTTGAGACGGTGTATACAGTTCTCTTTTGTATTTGGTCTGAAACGACGTACTGCTTTTTGGAGCCGTTTTTGGAAGACAATAAGACGTCAGTAGCCCTGCACCATGCCTGGGGTGGGTCGCTTAAAACTTTCTATGTACTGACGGCTCCAAGATAGCAAATAGAACTGGAGGCGACTGGCATCTGGAGGTGAACTTCAAAAGCTTTTCTGCTTACGGTACAGTGACAACGGAGCTCTTAGCGATTATTAACAAAACAACAAAATATGGTTCACAAATGTATCCTTTTCAAGGAACCACGTTGCGGTTCCCAGCGAAGTCATTAGCTTTAATCCGGCAAGGCTCGAGTTTTTAGCTAAGCTGAAGAACGAGCTTATAAGCGTTGATAGAAGAAACACAGTTCTTGCGTTCAAGTTTGTTCCTACAGCACTTATCA
>NW_016241397.1:0-1038 GCF_001687245.7 Rhagoletis zephyria | reverse complement strand
GGCCGCCACCCTCACTTCCTGCCCCCTCTTTTACTGCTACTTCTGCCACTGCCGCCGCCGCATCCTTTACTTGCTGGTGAAGAGTTGGCGGTGGTGGTGATGATGATGTGCACCAGGATGGCTGGCAGCAGCAGCAGCACTGCCGCTTACCACTCCCCAACGACGCTGAACATCGTTCTTGGCTTTGCCACCATATCTCCCCTTCTCTTTCAACTGTAGCGGCACTGATAGCTGCTGCTTCTGCACTTGATAGCACTGAAGCCACACGGTTTTCTTCTTTCCTTCTTCATTGCTGTCTTTCTGGTGCCTCCTGTTGCTTCGTTCGTNTCTTTCTGGTGCCTCCTGTTGCTTCGTTGGATCTTGGTCGTCGTCGTCATCTTTAACGAGAGAGCTCTCATGCACTCTACTGCTACCACTACCCCGTAGCTGTCGACGACGACATCGTCTTCTTCTTGACGGGGGCAGACTTTTGAGCTGCTGCCTCTGCTGCTAACTGCAGAGGGAGGAGGAGGACTTTTGGGGTGAGCTGTACAGACGGAAAGTCAGGCAGAGGCTCNTCTTCTTTTCCAGCTCGAGTCTTCTTTGCTTCTTTGCCTCGCCGGCCATGGTCGTCAGAGCTCTCGTCTCCCCTTCGCTCTCCCTTCTTCTATTCCTCTCATTTAAGCTCGCGCCGCCGGCCGCGGCACTGTCAAATGTCTCTCGGTCGGCGCACTGTTCACTTCGAACCTTGCCCTTGCCCAAAAACGGAGACTGACGACTGACTACGGCGGCGGCAGTGACGAGGACGCGAGGACATGGCCAAAGATGGGACATTTTTGGTCGGCATTTGCTCTGATGATTTTATTCTCGGAGCTTTTGTCCGATTGTCTGATGATCGCCGTTGTCTCTGCTGCTGCTGCTGTTCTCTTGGATTCGACAGTTCTGCTCGAAGATTCTTGGTTTGTTGCTGCTGCTGGACACTCAACCTCCGTTTGTCATCGTCATCATCTTCTTCCTCATCATCGTCGCCGAGTACCCAAACTCTGCCGTTCACCGGGG
>NW_016241394.1:0-1038 GCF_001687245.7 Rhagoletis zephyria | reverse complement strand
TTTATCGAGTTCACTTTTTCGTATTTTTGCTTTGAGTTCGCGATTAGCTTCGCTGTAAAAATTAGGACGAAAGAGTTGACCAAAGATAATTTTGCGCTTAAATGTCCAAAATACGCAAGAAACGCCGCAAAGAAAAAGTCATCGTGTAAATGCACGAGGATTTTCGAAGACTTTTTTAAAAGGGAACGTGCCAAACACGCAGGGTGAAAAGTCGTCGTGTAAATTGGCTCTAAGTTTTTAAAAATTTAAAATGGCGGATCAAATATTGTGGGCTACTTATTCAAAAAAATTATTGATTGTCTTGAAACTTGGTAACCAAATTTTTTCTTTAAGTCGCGAGAACAAGTCTGAAATTTTATTGTGTGCGTTCATTGCCTAGGATACAAAATCCAACGAGGTACAACATTTTAAAGCAATGCACCATACGTTTTTAAGGTTTTTTTTTTTTTGAAGTGGAAAGTGGGTGTAATTTTAGTCCGATTTCGGAAATTTTCAACATATAGCTTTTTATATCAAGATCAATAATTGCACTGAGTTTGGTACAAATTGATAAATCGGTTACCGAGATACACATACATTGAACCAAATAAAAACTGGGGTGCGACACTGTAGTAAGTTTTGGCTGTTTTTCTTTAGTTTATTTAACCTTTATTATTTTTTTATAAAAATATAGCTGATTTAAGTATTTAAGTAACACGATATTAATTCTAATTTCAGACTTTGTGCAAAAATTATGAAAATTCTGCAAAGTTTGACCAAAATTTCTAACTTCTTGATCAGCGTCTTTAGACAAAATTTTGGTACTCAGTTTTGTAGCTGATCAAATTTCAGTAAAGTACAGTGCAAATTTTTAAGTATCTTGGACTTACCGTTGATTTTTGGCAANTTTAGACAAAATTTTGATACTCAGTTTTGTAGCCTATCAAATTTTAGTAAAATACAGTGCAAATTTTAAGTATCTTAAGACTTGCCGTTGATTTTTGGCATTTTTTTTTTTTGTTGTGGTGCTCCGCATTTTTTCATATAGAAAAAATTTCG
>NW_016241392.1:0-1038 GCF_001687245.7 Rhagoletis zephyria | reverse complement strand
GAAAGAAGACGCCATTCTTCTCCGACAGCTGCGCCAGATCGTTGGGCGACGACGGGCGCAGGGTGTTGCTCTGGTTCAGCTGCAGCGTCTGCGGAGCACCAGTCGCCCCTTGTTTACCATTTTTGCCCTCAACCACCACCGTGGGAAGCTTCTTCCTGATGGCCACATTGGTCTTCAGCTCCTCCAGCTGCTGCTGTTGTTTTCCAGCTGGCCCCTTTCCCTGCTCCTTCTGAACGCTCTTTCTCTCGCCTCCGCCCGGAAGTTTGGTATTTGCATTACCACCTCCTTCCTTCAACGGCTCGCCATGACCGACCATGGCCGGCTGCAGGAGGAGACAGCAGCAGAGGGCGAGGCAGCTGCAGAGGGTGCAGCAGAGGAGGAGGCCGGCGAAGAGGCCGCAGAAGACGATGAAGACGACGTAGGCGGCGGTGATGCTGCAGGCGGTGTGCTCGCCGCTGTACGAGTAGTGCGGCCCGCAGATGCAGGTGCTGCCAGTCGAAAAAGGGACTTTAAAATCCAAGGGGATTTTCGAAACCACAGTTACCTCGAATTGCCTCGATCGCAGACCGAATTCGGCCAGGTCCAGCAGTCGTCATCGGTGGCGCAGCTGACCAGGCGGCAGTGGGCGGCAAAGGGAAAGTGCTGGTGCTGGTGCTGCTGCTGATCATCATCAGTACCATTAGCACCCCCACCATCCTCCTTCCTTCCCCAGAGCTTCCCCACCGGACAGGCACAGTGGCCGGCGGTGCTGTTGACCATCAGACAGACGGCCCCCAGGCCGCAGTCGGAGGGGACGGTACAGGCGGTGGCCACGGGAATAAAAGGTGGGGCGGGAGAGGTGGAAGTTGAGGCGGAAGAATCGCTGCTGCTGACAACGGTCGAGCCAAAGGAAAACACAAACAGGAGGAGAAAGCAAACTGCTGACGACATTTTTTTGCTAACTAGATGGACTGTTTTACCGCAGGCAAACGCCTGTTTATACCCAAGGTACTACCTCTGTTCGAGAAGTTCTAGACAAAAGTTTAATTCTCAATTCTC
>NW_016241391.1:0-1038 GCF_001687245.7 Rhagoletis zephyria | reverse complement strand
CGGTTTGGGACTTCAATACTAAAATACCTATTAGTTTTCGGACCAGAAATAATGGGATGTAGGACTCCCAGTGGCAGAGGAGGGTATATCCAACTATACTGATGGGTCAAAAATAACCCAAATATGAGGCAAGCTAACGCAGCGAGTCTCTACTCGGGGGACCAGCACATCAACCAGTACTTTCGTCCACCGTACGAATGTAGTGCCTTCCAACCAGACATCTACGCTGTGGAGGGATCAGCTAGTCTTTTATTGAATAGCACATTTCAGAACGAGAAAGTTACTATCTTTTTCAATACCAGCTTTTCTCTCTGCTGGGTGCCTAGACAAAGAAAATTAAAGGAAACGAGTAGGCTGATGGGATGGCCAGATACGGCTCTGAGATGCCAATTGAAAAGGCGGATAACTCCTCACTGGTGGTAGTAGTTTATTGATCACGTAAGAAAAACTTATGAATTCAGTATTGCCGTTACTAATGACGTGTGCAACAAGCGGGACAGTCTCAAGATCATTATGGCCTGGTAACTTAATAGGCCGGCAGCAAGAGTTCTTAAGGACATAATCACGGGCCACTGTGCTACTTATTGCATCAATAAAGCTCCAATGATAGCGAATACCAATAGATACTCTCTGCAGAAGCTGCCGCGAGGCAAATTGGGAGGAATCAATTGGCTACTTCCTGTGGCGCTGACCGGGTACCACGGTCGAAGCGTCTCAAGCAAATGGTATCACGCTCCTTCAACAGTTTGACGGAGATATCGGAGGTGAAACTTTTGGATCTCCTCAATTTCAGTTGGCAAAGTAATTGGTTCAGTAAGTTAATGCCATGAAAATACCGTTATTTCTCTCTGAGTAGGAACCCCGGTTGGAGGAATGTGTCTGCTCTTGACACTATATCTGCTTCCTGTGTTTAAATTTTTTTTCTTTAAGCAAAGAATACAAATATTTTGCCTCGGGTATAATTTCTTAAGAAGCATACATTAAAGTCATATAAATGCTAAAATAGACAACAAACGCGATTACACGCTACAAAGCCAA
>NW_016241389.1:0-1038 GCF_001687245.7 Rhagoletis zephyria | reverse complement strand
TTTTCTCAAATAAATTGCTAAACACGCTATCTAAATCTAAATGATTTATGCAAATATTTAACAATGAATTCAATTCCATTGAACCATTTAATTTTTCGAATACAGAATAGTAATTGCTTTATTCATAAAAAATAAAGTAGGTTTAAAAAGCTTTACAAAGTGACGTTTTCAAAGGTACATTTTTCAGTTTATAAGCCTTTTTTAAAGCTGCTTTATTTTTTTTTTTTTGGATAAGGATATAAAGCGACAAAGAATGAGCAATTTTTCACATTCAAAGAAAAAATTAAAAACTAAAAAAATATTTTATGTGAAAAACGATAAAAAGTAGCAACTTGGTACCAACAATAAGCAACTGTATTCGTCACATTCTCTTCGCTGCACACATGTGTTTTTTTTTAAGAAGTTTCACTTCTATCACGAGTACGGTGCTGCACTTGCCTTTTTTACTCATGCATTTTTGCTCAGTGCCAATTTATACATAATTAATAGCGGCAAATAAAGTGAACTAAATGCATATGTACATACATATGTATATAAAAATGTAGTTAAGAATGTATGCGCCTTCCCACCCAGCAGAAATCGGTTGTATGCATTCTTGAAGAATGCTTGCTATATGAGTGAATTAGTGTGAACAATTAATGAAGTGTCATGAATTTCCACGAATAAATTCAAATTCTAGCGAATTGCACGATGTCGCTGTTTTAAGTACATTTCTTGAAGTAGAATTTTTGTAATATTTTCAGTCTTGTACAAAAATTTTAGTGAACGGACGTGTTGTGCGATACTATTTTCAGCACAAGCGGGCATTTACAAGATATGCTTTAATACTGTTCCATTAATGCATAAATGGTAGAGCTACAAAAACATCGGAGCACTATCGATAGTATCGATGTTTAAATATTTTTTTAAAAACATCGAAGTTTTTCTTACTATCGATGTTTTTAGAGGATATGCCATGATTGGAAAGTTTATCCGTTGCTGATTTGGGACAGGCAAGAAGTATAAAAATTAAAGCGTAATAAACTCATAATCTTTAAC
>NW_016241388.1:0-1038 GCF_001687245.7 Rhagoletis zephyria | reverse complement strand
TAATGCATGAAAATCCTAACCTCAAAAAAATCACCCGTTACATATTTAGATACCTATACATACATTAATATGTGTAACTGAGAGGTAACCGACTTCCTCGGTGTGCGCTGGGCCCACAGTTCTGGTCAGGGGGGCCTGGCGATAGGCATTAAATATTCCGGGGAGGTGCGGGACTTTGTAAATCGGGTATGTATCATAAAAACGTCAGTAGGAGGAACGCCGCTGTTGCATGGGATAACTTGTTTCTCCTCTACGTTTCGCCAGCCATTACAACTGTGCAATGGTGGTGGCAATGTTCCTGAAAAAGAGAAGCGCTTAGTCACAGGAGGTATTTTTGTTGATTCACACTCAGGTCTCGAGAACGTATAGGGAAATATTATCAAGGAGGAAGAGGTCTTGGGATCACCTTAACCTTCTAAGTCTGGCAAAGATTGCGTTGCGATACAATGTGACAATTAAAATTAAATAGCGCTTGACAATCAAGGATACTCCAACATAATTAGCAACAATGGGCTAATCAAACACGGGAGTCACTTCTATCACTTTGAAATGTGTACAATGACGTATCTCGTCTCCATCAACAAGATCGGGGAAAACGTTGATAGGAGTCTAAGGGAAATTAAAATGTAGCAGTCAAAAAACGAAGGCAACTTTGCAAACTATAACACCAACTACCAGCCAAACTGCTACAGGAAAATGGCGAGGGGCAGTGAGGTAGTCAAATGACACGTGATCGTGACGCTGATCGATCGATTCAATAGAAATGGGCATATTAAGCGACAGCATTGAGGTGAAACTTTTGAAGACAGTCGTTGCAGGCATAATGGATCAAACATACTAATTCACGACCTGTTTAAAGGAGCTGGGTGCTTCAGGGTAGTCAAAATTATTAAATGCAATGGTGGCATGGTCTTCCCTGCGGTCTAGTAAACCTACGAGTGTGCTTCTGCCATGAAAAACTTATCATTTGCCGTTCGGAGGCACCACTCGGAGGAGGCTTAAAACTGTATGTCGCTCCGTTCGTAGAAACATAGCAAG
>NW_016241387.1:288-1038 GCF_001687245.7 Rhagoletis zephyria | reverse complement strand
AAATCTCGCCAGAGGGCTAAATCTTCATTAAATCTCACAATGGAGACATGGTATAAAGAAGTCATATGAAAGGGAGTCGCCCTGTCTGAAACTACGTTTTGTGGCGAACGGCTCGGAGAGGTCTTTCCCAATTCTGACGGAGCTGGNGCGGCGTATAGGCAACTCCTTTTAGTGCTGTCAAAGGCGGCTTTAAAGTCGACAAATAGGTGGTGAGTGTCGATCCTTTTCTCGCGGGTCTTTTCCAAGATTTGGCGTATTGTGAATACCTGGTCTATGGTGGATTTGCCAGGTCTAAAGGCACACTGATAAGGCCCAATCAGTTCATTGACGGTGGGCTTCAGTCTTTCACACAATACGCTCGATAAGACCTTGGTCGCTAAGCAAACGTCAAGCTGTGAGGTTATACTTTATTGTGCTCTGATTTTGGCTTTCTACTTACTAAGCTCATTGTGCTAATTCTGTGTTAAAGTAGTGATAAAAAGTGCTTATGAGCATCAGAGTGTGAAATAATTGAAGCTAAGTGAAAGTTATTGGTTTTATATTAAAGTAAATTTAATTAAATTTCACTAGCTTACATTTTAATTTTGCCGAGTCATTTGTTGCTATCATTGTTGTTGTATCCTTTGTAGTTAACTTTCATTTTGTTTCTGCATATTTGTTCTACTCTTTTTGTTTACTTCTTCTAGTAATTCTTGTCACAGCTGTTTGCGTTGCGTTTATTAAGTGTCATAATTACAGTGATACTCAAAC
>NW_016241387.1:0-96 GCF_001687245.7 Rhagoletis zephyria | reverse complement strand
TTTTAATGATGGCAAGGACCTTCGCTGGTCTTGCGTAAAGTGCAGGACAATCGAAGTTGATCTTTTCAAGCTATTTAGGCAAACCAGAAATGGTTT
>NW_016241386.1:0-1038 GCF_001687245.7 Rhagoletis zephyria | reverse complement strand
CAAAACCACAATAGAAAAGGAATTGGCCGCAATCCATTGGGCCATAACCGTCTTCAGACCATATGTCTATGGCAGAAAATTTCGAGTTAAAACCANCCACCGCCCCTTAACATACCTATTCTCAATGAAGGGTCCTTCATCAAAACTGACACGAGTAAGACTCGATTTAGAAGAGTACGATTTTGAAGTGGAGTATATCGCCGGAAAGGAAAACCACATTGCGGATGCATTATCCCGCATGACAATCACCAACTTAAAAGATATGTCAGTGGAAGCAAGTAAAATATTGAAAATAACAACAAGATCAGCAGCAAAAAGCATCAGCACAAGTAATACTGAAAATAAAGAAAGTCACAAAGAGAACCCCAGAATATACGAAGCGCTAAATAAATTTGAAGTAAAAAGGAGTGTCGAGCTCGTTTTCACTCCTCCGAAATTATATTTCAAAAAAGGAAAGAAAATTTGTAGCAATTTGGATACAAGCAACCTAATTGTTGAGGATAAGATTGACTTAGGACAATTCTTTACCAGGCTTGAAAAAGAAGCCGGCAATTTAGGACTTGTACAAATACAGTTGTCCTTAGGGGACAAATTGTTTAAAAGAAATTATACTGCAGTAGGCAAATTTATACAAATGGGTAACAAAGTTCTCAAAAATCTAACAATCGCACTAACCCCAGAGGTTATATACGTGACAAATCCCGGGAAAATTAAAGAAATTCTGCATAAATATCATGACGATCCTATCAGTGGTGGCCACCCAGGAATAAATCGCANATATCCAGTGACAAAGACGATTGGGATGAATACCTCAGGTATTTCGCGTATTGTTACAATACGACGCCATCTACCACACACAAATATTGCCCATTTGAACTAATATTTGCAAAAAACCCACCGAACTACGATTTCTTAAAAGAAAATAAAATCAGCCCTTTGTACAATCACGAAGCTTGCGACAAAGAGGTAAAATATAGACTTCAAATAGCCCAGCCAGCGTTGCCATTTTAGCCGTTTTCCGGCTAGATTTAGCCGGTT
>NW_016241384.1:0-1038 GCF_001687245.7 Rhagoletis zephyria | reverse complement strand
TGCGAGATCGCATCATTACTGGAGTTTGTGATAGGAAGCTGCAGCTGAAATTGCTTGATGGGCGCGATGAAAATCTTGAAAGAGTGGTGGAAATGTGCAAAACATTTGAATCAGTAAACGCGAATAAAGACATTTTGGCATCAAAGCAATCAATTTCAGCAGTAGCATCAATAGCAAGCAAAGAAAAGGACGAAGTAAACGCAATAAACGTAACAAATCGGCGTTTTTGTTTTAATTGTGGTGGTGACTGGAATTCGGATCACAAGAGCAAATGTCCAGCAAGAGAATTCATGTGTTCATGCGGGAAGAAAGGTCATTTTCGTCGAATGTGTCGTAAAAAGGCAAACAAATCGGAAGCAGGTAAACAGGAATCAAAACCAAATGGAAGGCAACGGGTCGATACTGTTCGCTGGGACGAATTGTCAGGTAACACAATGGAAAAACACTTTAAATTAAGATCCATACTTAGTGTTAAAAATAATATTTTTAGAGTAAACTCAGTGGGAAAACATGTAAAACGCTGGACGAAAGCCTACCTAGTAGGAAATAGGGAAGTTGAATTCAAAATTGATACGGGAGCGGACGTTAACTGCATTCCATTAAAAATAGTTAAAGCAATGAATTTAAAAATGAGCACTGAACGAAAAGACTTGTGTGTATTTGATTACAGCAATAAACAAATCAGAATTTATGGTATTGTTAAAATTGAACTATTTGATTTAAAAGATCTCAGAGAAAAGGTAGAATTTATAGTTGTTGATGATTCATTTGAACCGATACTTGGGCTTGAGACATGCATTAGGTTAGAATTGATTAGAAGAGTGGATGTTGACTCAGTGAGGCTTCCAAATGAACAAGATAAGTTTGTAAATGAGAACAGTGATGTATTCACTGGGCTTGGAAAAATACCAGGGAAAATTACTTTATATTTGGATGAAAATGCAAAGCCGGTTGTGCATTATAGAAAGCGCTTTCCGGATTCAATAGTTAAAAAACTTAAGCCAAAACTTGATGACATGGTGAGGAGTGGAATAATTT
>NW_016241382.1:0-1038 GCF_001687245.7 Rhagoletis zephyria | reverse complement strand
CCTAGCCAGAAGTTGCATTCCCTACCTCAACATAACTACATACATTTCTGTGCTGGTATGTATGCCCTCCTACGCCAATTGTAACCCCCCACATTCACTCCCATCACCTCACATATCCTCACAACCCCTTTACAGACTACCTCATCCACTCTCCCGCACCTACATCTTGTCAACCTGCTTGATACCGCCTCCAATATGCTCTTGTCATTTATTTATGTTTTGTCATTTTTTTTTTGTTTCCTTTGTTCTTTTTATTATGTATGTCATTGCTGTCTTTCCATGATTTCTGTGTGCTTGGCTTTGGTGCTGTCCTGTCAAGTGCAGCTTGAAAGCAGTAAATTTGCATTTATATAAATAATAAAAACCGTTATATTGTTTGTGTCTTACTTTAATTGAGTTCTGCTTTTTTCGGGATTTCACCTTTGCAGTATTTATGTATGCGTGGGTATGCATCCATCGGTAGGCAACAGTTACTGCTAGCTGTATGTGTATGCAGGTAAGGCAGTATGTGGAGAGCATGTTAGTGGTAGGCTGAAAATGTCTAATTTATAGATTTACCAGCTCACCCGGCGAACTCTGTCCCGGCCAAAATAGATTTTTTTTATTGAAACATTTAGTCCAACGTTTTCACTAAAATTCACCATTAATTGTCTTTATTCTGTTCAGTCGCCGTAAATCAAGGACCGCAATGGTTACGGTGGCAATTTGAATTTGATGCCTGGTGTCTCCGAATGGCTTCACTTAACGATTTTTAGCAATAACTCGACTCCAGCGCCACCTTGCGTTTTAAGTTGTCGCGATTATGAGGCAAATCGGATCAAAAATACGATTTTTAGTAATAATTCGACTCCAGAGCCACTGTCGATTAATTTTTTTCCCTGCAATATTTCCTTTCACGTTACCAATACATGTTTTGAATATTAGGCAGATCAAATCGTAAATGCAATTTTTAGTAATAACTCGACTTCAGGGCCACCTGGCGGTTTAAATTGTGAACCTAGTAAAATACGTAAAAAGGATCCTATGTGCTAATCTAGG
>NW_016241381.1:0-1038 GCF_001687245.7 Rhagoletis zephyria | reverse complement strand
TTGACAAATTTTTAGCCAAATGTACAAATCGTGTGATCCTAGCTTAAAGCATATGCCACTTGCAGCTACATATTTCGAGATTAACTACGTGGGTGTGATTATAGTTCATATGAATATATCACTTGTACATTCACTCACTTGCTAATCACTGCAGTCCAATCTGCTAGTTATGGACTATTTAAACGCTTGCTCTTTCGTAATTCACTGGCTCAGCTCGATTTACGTATGTACCTTCTTAACCGTTAAAGTTTGGAAGTGGTGCAGTTTAAACGCCGAAGCTATGATCCTCGCTAACAAGTAAACGCTTCTAGTTCAAAATTTTAATATTTGGTAAAGAAGTCTAGTCAACTTGTTTATGAAATTCATTGCCCATTCGAATTATTTTATTGTAGGAATATTATTTAATTGAAAGCAAAGCATTTGCACACATACATACATACACGTACAATTTGATAGTTTACACGNTCGTCAAAATTGCTGTGGATTTAAGATATTTTGCTTTAAAATTATCAGCAATGTAATTGAGTTTTATGTTTCAGCATGAATACTCGAATTTGGACGAAACAGAATAAATATTAAACCGGCTGATTGTCAAAGCGCGCAAAAAGATGGGAGTTGGCCATCTTTTCGCTTCGCGCTGCAGCTTCAATGATCTATGTGGCATGCTTTGTGCATTTTCATACAATTCATCTTAGCTGTCAAAGCGAATCTGTCACGTAAAGCGAAGCAAGCGTTTTATGTGGCATCAGCTTAAGTGCCATATTGAACACCCTGACCACAGCGTAACCGACCGAGCATTACCGCCGCTGTTATTCGATGTGTTTTGTCGTAACAAAGAATTTCAGCGCTTCATTGTGCAATGCAACAAATTCAAATGTAAAAGCAAAGCAAGAATCGTGGCAAATGGCATACAATAAAAGCTTGGGCGTTGGTGTAAGAAATAAAAGTGACTGCCACTCTATTCGAATAGGTGCAGCTATTTACTTACATAGGTACATACTAGAGGTATACGCCGCCGAGCCACGCCGCCGCCGCCGC
>NW_016241380.1:0-1038 GCF_001687245.7 Rhagoletis zephyria | reverse complement strand
TTGTTTTCCTTTCGCCCTTTTTTAACAATCTGCTTTTGAGGGCATTTTGCTCTTGAGATAAACGCCAGATTTGCCAATCGTTTGGGCCATTATGGCGCCTAACGTGGATGTTTACAAAAGTTGATGATCATTTTGGACGCTTTTATGTTTGGATGGGATGTATGAACTAATATGTGCATCGTTTGTTTAGTTTACTTTTCGCTTTTTCATTTTTTTTATATGCATGTATGTACATAGATACATTAGGACGGGCCATTTTTTTGTACTCCGGGCGTATAGCATAGGAGGATTCTACGTGTAATTCTAAGCAAATTTGCTGAAGAAACCATGGCTCTAATATCAATTTGGAGTTTGACAAATTGCAAAAACAGGTTTTGAAGAAAATTGGAAAATTTTAACTATTGCGCCCTCTGGTGAAAGTTTTAAGAAAAATATAAGTGCAGAAATGGATCCCTCATACCAAAAAAACCCTTATAGGATGTTTTTATACAAAATTTAGGCACTTCTTTACGACACCACAGCAAAATGCAAAGGAAAACTCCAAATGGTTTCTTCGGCAAATTTGCTTAGAATTGCACGTAGTATCCTTCTGTGCAATACGCGCCTAGCCGAAAAAATCTCTCATACAAATTGATCTGCCCTAATGTTGCTCAATAGCCGAATATGTGGTTTGAGCGTATTGTTTTTGTTTTGATTGTGGGAGTGTACACGCTTGCTTAGATAAATACATACATCTGCATTAGCATACATACATACACACATTTGGCGAATTTAAACTTAAATTTCTACGTGAGTATGTTTGTAATTCTTCTATCTGTTACTTTTCTAAGTTGCTGCAAACTGATTGCATCACGAGCAGCAAATTTGGACAGAAATTACCAGGTCTCTGCGCATTTGTATCAGCGCATTTGCTATGCTTCGGCGACTAAACTTTTGTATACCCACAAACACGTCTGATACAATTCTTGTACGTTTATCTACATTTTACAGCCAAAAGCTTACATTGTTAAGCAAAGTGGTTTAGATAATCGTTTGTAA
>NW_016241379.1:0-1038 GCF_001687245.7 Rhagoletis zephyria | reverse complement strand
ATAAAAAAGCAAATTTTGTTTAGAAGAAAATATGAAATTTTATATTTTTAACCCAAATGGGGATTCATTTCCGCCCGTTTTTCTTCTTATTCTGCTGAGCTAAGGCAGTGTCAAATCGAGCTGTCACAACTGATAAAGCTCTCTTGAGGCATTTGCTACAGTAATGAGAAGTGATATTTTATCAAGGCCAGGTTACCTAATTTGAGTTGGAAATATTAGAACCCGCCGTGGAACCTCCACGTTTACACGTTCGCGCGTCGTATACCTGGAACCATTTTAAGGTAAACTTAACTTAGCGCGCAGACGAGATTTTATAATTTCATAGTTTTAAACGGCCTAAATACCTTAGCTCGCTTAAAAACTAACGAGCTATAACGAAATTGGCTCAGAAATAAAATCTAACATCATTAAATTTGTTGGATTTATTTTGTTCTTTAATTATTTTATTGAATAAGGTTCACAGTAAGTCCGAGTTACATGAGTGAGTTTCTTAAACTGTAAACCTGCTCTCAATATTAATACTTAGAACTTAACTTATTCACAGNACCATTTTAAGGTAAACTTAACTTAGCGCGCAGACGAGATTTTATAATTTCATAGTTTTAAACGGCCTAAATACCTTAGCTCGCTTAAAAACTAACGAGCTATAACGAAATTGGCTCAGAAATAAAATCTAACATCATTAAATTATTTTTAATATTTGTATGAAAGCGCGGGGTGAAACCCGCGGGTATAAGCTAGTTGGTTTATAAAACATATTCTGACAAACATATTCTGAGCGTTCAGAATATATGAGTCTGAAAGGAGTCCTAGGTGGGTAAGATATATGAGCTTCAAAAACAAAAAATGTGTGACTCTTATATGAATATTTTAGGAGTTATAAATGATCGAAGTTAGGAGCCAGCACTTTGTGGCTATATAAAAACAATAAAGATTCGAAATTTATATCTAAACTTGTTTATACGAAATTGAAAATATTTAGAAAACACAAAATATACAAAATTTAGCTGCAGCTGCTGCTATTAAATGTATGTTGGA
>NW_016241378.1:0-1038 GCF_001687245.7 Rhagoletis zephyria | reverse complement strand
GTGGTTGCTGTCATAGGCCAAAATTAAAAAAATGTATGTACAAATTTTTGAACCAAAATAGGCTTGGNGAGGGCTCACAGTGGTTGCTGTCATAGGCCAAAATTAAAAAAATGTATGTACAAATTTTTGAACCAAAATAGGCTTGGCAATCAGTTTTTTGTCCAAACTTCATGTTGTCATACATGATACAAAAAACAAGGTAGTTCCATTGTCACTTTTTCGTCGCCATATTAACAACCTGGCAATTAAGCATATTGTGACATTTCGTGCTACCATACCCAATATCTAAAATCCTTCAAATTTTCTTATTAATTTTTTGTCGATTTAAAAATATTTTGTTCTTACATGTACATTTTAAATTGTGTGAAAGCTGACAGTTTATAGAATTCAGTAGCGACGAAAACAAAGGGGGGTTAAGTGGTTAAACCTTACCTAAGCCGATCATAAAACTTGCGACGCAATTTCAGCTTATGCCTATGAGTTTTGGCAAGAATGTAATCCCTGAAGGTTTAGCTAAAGTGGTTCTCGGGATACACCCTGTGATCATGTTACTTTCCAGAAGGTGCCGCGCCCGTTTTTCTGTACATATTTCCGTTGGAAAATACCTCATCTCAGTATTCTAGGTAAATGCTTCCAGAGGTATCTATGCGTCACAAGAATTTTAGTTATTTGGTTTATACCGCTAGCTCTTTTCAATGGCTACGAGATCGTTTTCATATACCCCCATTTTTCATAGGTTTGGGATTGATTTCATTTACCTCTATTCCAAGTTCTACGGTGGCACGCCGCATTTTCCAATAAATCCAAACATATATCCATACAAAGTTCCAGGACTCTACCACAAATAATTCCAGAGATATGCACTATGAGAAATTCGATTTGTATGGGAGGTTCCACACGCCCTTTAGATATCGGTTTTGTTTTAGCCTGTAACCATTCTTGGAAAATTTGTGTCCGAAATTTAAAAAAAATCGGTACAGCCGGTATAAGCATTGTGACTCCTCAAGCGAAATGAACTAATGATTGCAAAAAATTAAA
>NW_016241377.1:0-1038 GCF_001687245.7 Rhagoletis zephyria | reverse complement strand
ATTTATTTTTCTTTTAAAATATTTGAAGTATTTATTTCCTGTTTTTTTTATTTTTTTTACTATTATTTTTCTGTGTAAATTAGTTAGACGTAAGTCACGCTGTCAACACTGTTGCCTCTACAAAGCCTTCTCGGCGCTGAGGCTTAAATAAGACTATTGTTTATATTACAAAAACATGAATTATAAATAAAAAAAAAAATAAAAAAATAAAAAAAAAAAGTATTTTAGCGACTGCTGGGATGTGTCTTTGGATGGTATTTTTTCTCTCCTGCAGCCCGTGCCTTCAGCCGGGTTGATTTCTCTACCATCACGCACGAATTCAATTCATTTTACTTTAGAACGCTGAATTTCGTGGCTTAAAAACTAGTTTTCAAGAAAATTAACATACTTAAATAGTACATATGTAAGTATGTATGTATGTAAATAAATATAGATGTGTATGCGCAAGAATTAAAGTCAGCAACATTTCAATAAATTCACTTTCATGACCCACTATTCGCCGAAAACAAGAAACATCAATGCATCGGCGGCAGCGCGTTTGAATTCAGGGAGGAGAGAGGTAGTGAAATTGCTCGAGAACTCTTGCATTTCGGTTTAGCGCACTTGCAGCATCTCAAAGTGCAGTGCTGCAAAAGATAGGCAAAGTATTCATTACCTAAATACATATGTATGTATGTATATACTGCTGCAGCGCTAAAACTAGAAAAGGAATTAAGACTAAATACATAGATATGTCTAAGTACAAACGCTTAAACAGCTGACTATAGCTAAGGTGACGCTGCACATCGGCATAAGCGCAGCTTTTAGCAGAACTAGCGGGACGAATTTAAACCAAGCCATCAAATCGTAGAGAAGCAAATACCAGACAAACCAGCCGCCAAGCCACCAAGCAATGCAAAATCAAAAAAAAAAAATATGTAATACTAATGCCAGAAGAAACCAGGCAACTATTCTGCTGTCTAACGATGAGTCTCGAAAGACAGCCATATATAACAACAAGAACAACAACAACGGCGAACGCTATTATAAACTTAAGTA
>NW_016241376.1:0-1038 GCF_001687245.7 Rhagoletis zephyria | reverse complement strand
CACCGATGGCCTTCTCCTCGTCCGCCCCTTCCTCCTCATTGTCTTTATTTGCATCCACATCGCCAGACACCTTGCCCACTGCGGCTGCCTTTGAGCAGCTGCTGGTCAATGGCACCACACTGATCTCTTCCACCTTCTCATCGTCATCATTATCGTCATCATCACCATCTTCTTCTTTTTCATCATCACCTTCTCCGTCAGCACTGAATCTGTACAACTACTCAACCACATTGCCCTCACAAGTTGGTAAGTTCACTCCTTGTGTAATCATGTGATTTTGTTTGCATTTTTGTTTATTTTTATATTTGATTTACCTCATTCACTAGCTTTTTGAGTCCTTTTGTCCTTGGTCAGTTTTTTATCAAGTTTCAAAGATTTTTTATTTTCTTGCACTTGACACTCAGTTGCCAAGTCGTTAAAAGTATTTTCGTGCATTCCATCGCTGAAATGAAAGGCAAATGTTAAAAGAGAACTGAAGTTGATACAATCTTAAAATGCTAATTAATTCAGCGCAGTCTTTTTATTTCTTTTTTCCGCCACAGTTGAAATTGAAAGTGTAAACACAGACATATTTAGAAAAAAAGTGCTAATTTAATTTAGCATAAATTGACAGCTTTCAGGCGCACTGGGTTTTTTCACCGTTGTTTAATTTGTACATTTTACATTGCACAATTCTCCGTTTCTTTGTTTTTAAATTAATGAAAAAGCTACCATCAGCCAAGTAAAAGTAGAAGTTCAGGTATCCGCCAGGTTGAAATTTAATTTAAAAATTAAATTAAGCAGAAACTCGAGTGCACTAGTAAAAGAAAGAGAAAGAATGTTCCACTGCCGAATTGTTCAATTGTTTAAAAATGATTAGCTGATAGATAAAAAATGCAGAAAAAATGCGGCCCCTTTTTCAGCAAGGTACCTTATCATCACACATCTGTGACACTACCCTACAATGCACACACTACTGGTGACACAGTAGGAATAGGAACATGACAGCAAAAAAAATTTGGAGCTAGGTTGCTTAGGTAAACAACGCCAGTTTTTTTT
>NW_016241375.1:0-1038 GCF_001687245.7 Rhagoletis zephyria | reverse complement strand
ATTTCTTTACAATGCAGAATACTCTGAAAAAATGGTTTGCAGGGTACTTGTAAGTGCACACAGGCATGCGTAGGTATTTATGTATGTATGTATATATATATATACAGTGACTCAAGAAAATGACCACGTGTTGATTTTCTTCAAAATTCCTAATGTTTTTCGAGCTAATTATTTTGTTTTGTTATTTTTATATAAAATTTTGGAAAATTCAACAAATTTTCATAAAAATTTCAACTTTTTATTCTGAATTTCTTATGAAATAAAACGCGGGAGACTGTCAGCAACAAAATTTCACAATATCAACGCAAGTTTTTGTAAATTTCGCTTGTTATATTAAAAAACGCGAAAAAGTAGCATAAAAAAAATAATAAATTCTCAAAAAACAACGCGATTTTTTTAGTTTCAAACTTGCATTTCGTTAGACTAAAATTGTATGGGCTATAAAACTGCATACCCAAAAATTTTCAGAGTGAAAAGTTGAAATTTTGATGAAAATTTGTTGAATTTTCCTAAATTTTGTGAAAAGTTTGAAACTGTAGTTTTAGTTAAAGTTTAGACGATATTTTTATATGAAAATAACAAAAAAAATTTAGCTGGAAAAATATTACGAATATTAAAAAAAAACAACACGTGGTCATTTGTTTGAGTCACTGTATGTACTTCTATGTGTACCTACATATGTGTACATGCTACAGGTTTCCTTGCATTTAAACTGAAATATTAAATTAAAGGATTAGCTTCGAATTACGCAATGAAATTGAAAAACGAATGCATATACCACGACGACCGTATAAGTATTTTCAGCTGTCTACTCCTACAAAGCAAGAATGTGTGCACGCTTGTTAGCTTAATGCTTGGTTCTCATCCAATTTATTGTGGGCATCTCTTTATACATAGCTGGCAGCTTAGTAGCAATGCATAAAATATTTAAATATTTAAGCTGGAAATCTGGTATATGTATATTAGGGTGGGTCAATTAAAAAAGTTGAATCATATCCTTGCGATTCTGGTACTATGGACCATAACAAACATTTTCGC
>NW_016241374.1:0-1038 GCF_001687245.7 Rhagoletis zephyria | reverse complement strand
TTATTAATCTAGTTGTGCTTTAGTTTTACTAGTTTATATTAACGATGCTGTTAAAAAATTTGACATTGAAAACAAATATTAAAACNTTTACTCCTCTTTTTTCGTTATCAACTTTTGGGCTCGCGTCTTTATTCGTATCTAGTGACGATATTTATGTATGTGTAAAGAGACATATGTACATATGGATAAGTCTATACAGTAAAATTAATCGATATACGCAGTTAATTTGTTTTTATTAATCTAGTTGTGCTTTAGTTTTACTAGTTTATATTAACGATGCTGTTAAAAAATTTGACATTGAAAACAAATATTAAAACTAAAAACAAGTAAGAAAGTCTAAGTTCGGGCGGAGCCAAACATTAAATACCCGGCGCAAGTTTTAAATATATGTTTTCCACCTTTCCGAAAGCTACCGCGACATGATAAGCCGGGGTATATAAATAATAAGTAAATTAGCGTCCTTCAATTACGAAATATTGAAATTTCAAGCATTTCTGAAATTTACCGTTATATGAAAAGCGGCCGTAATTTTAGTCCGATTTCAACAATTTTCAACGGTTTGCTTTTATGTGGCAAGCACAATAACCATACCGAGTTTGGTACAAATTGCTAGAACGGTTAGCGAGATACATATATGTGATCATAAGTGGGCGGTGCCACGCTCATTTTCCAAAATTTTATCATAAACGTAAACGTCTTGGTAAAGAATTGTTGCAACCATCAATTTCGAATAAACTAGCTTTAATATTTCCTGATTTATCGAAAATTTCGTATTTCTCTAAATTACCGTTATATGGGATGTGAGCGTGGTTATTGTCCGATTTTAAAAATTTTCGGCCGTTTGGTATGCTGTGCCAGGGCCAACAACTGTGCCCAGTTTGGAAGAAATCGGTGCAGCGGTTACCAAGATATATACATGTTACCATAAGTGTGCGTGGCTATGCCCATTTTCCAAAAAAAATTTAATATTCTTATTTTTCGTCTAACAATCATTGTGAATATTAATTTTGCGTGAATTATCTTCAGTAGTTACTAAAA
>NW_016241373.1:0-1038 GCF_001687245.7 Rhagoletis zephyria | reverse complement strand
AGGACTTGGCTTCACTTGGCGTTTCCAATTGGCGCCAGTTGACACAGAACAGAAATGACTGGTGTGCTGTTTTAGACTCGGCCAAAATCGCTTAGCCGGTTACAGCGCCAATAAAGAAAAAGAAGAAAGTTGGAAACACGATGTAGAAAAAACAAGAAGGTATTCAATCCCTGTGGAGGGTTATGGAGCGGCACTCGGTTGAAAAGGAACATTCTACCCGTCTTTTCTTATACAGTAGAACAGCAATTTTTGGGTGTCAACCAAATTAAATATGTCCAAGCTTTATTATCCATACGTGGTAGTCAAAATCCAAGAGGTTTTCGATGCTCAGCCTAATTATTTTTTTTTGCGTTGGGTTACAGTTTAGACTTTTTTGCTATATTTGCGTCAAATTCCCTTGTAAAACATTGTGCTTCTGAGAGCCAGATACCTATGCATGTATATTTATCAATTACATCAAATATCTAAATACCAACCCGTTTTTAGGTATTCACCCGGTAGTGAATGGACATTTGTTAGCAGCATGATTACGCCACGAAGGCAAGCTGGTGCAGTGGCTTTGAATGACAAAATTTTTGTTATGGGAGGCTGGAATGGAATCGATTTAAAATCTGTTGAATGTTACGACCCATCTTCGAATATTTGGACACAGTGCAAGGATATGAATGAAGCTTATGATTTCCCTGGGGTAAGTACAGAAAGGAAACATCAAATTATACAAATTTATGTATGTATTTACGTACAAGTACAGGGTGGGCCAAATAAGACATACCATCCATAGTTCATAGGTTCATAGTTTGCCTAGCAGTGTGCGCAGTCGCTCCATCTTGTTGGAACCACAAATTAAGATGCTGCTCTACCGTTGGCCGCAAAAAGTTGTCAATCATTGTTCTGTAAGTCCCAGAAATCGTTTCTGGCGTTTCGCACCAAACAATGCAACTGGATGGGTGTACCTGGTGCTGGTGTGTTGCCCTTGAATTTTCAGAGCCCCACCATCTACAATTTTTCTTGGAAATGCGCTTCATCCGACATCAAAAC
>NW_016241372.1:0-1038 GCF_001687245.7 Rhagoletis zephyria | reverse complement strand
GGGTGCTCGGTGCCATCGGCATATACGTGAGAAATCACAGCCCCTAGTCTATAAGAGGTCGTATCTGCCGCTAAAGTGAAAATGCGAGAGTTGAAATGCGTTCACAATTTCAGTCTTTAGCCTCTCAAAAGATTTTTGTTGCTCGGCTTTCCACTCAAAATGTGTGTTTTTAGTACGCAACATATTAATCGGCGCGGATAAAGTTGAAGAATTTGCAATAAAACTGCGATAATAATTTTCCTTACAGATGAAGGTTTCAACTTGCTTCAAATTAGTAGGCGGTCTCAAATTTTTTACGGCAGCTACTCCGGCTTCATCTGGAGAAATTTAGCTGAAATGCGTCGCCCCAGATATTCGATTTCTTCACGGAAAAAGAAGCACTTTTGCTTTTTACATTTTATGCTATTGATTTGTAAGATTTTTAACACTTGTTCCAAATTGTATAAATGTTCATTTGTCGTCGGTGCAGTCACAATGATATAATCTAAAAAATTTCGACAATCATTCGTACTTGCCAAAAGTTGGTCCAAATAACGCTGGACTATTGCTGGAGCACTGGTAATACTATAAGGTAACCGTTGGTATTGAAACAAGCCCAGCGGTGTATTTACAACCATAAAAGATTTTGATGCCTCATCCTATTCCATTTGCAAATATTCGTCGCGTAAGTCAATTTGTGAAAAATGAGTACCTTTGCGTAGTTNTGAAAAATGAGTACCTTTGCGTAGTTTATAAAATAAAGATTCGCGCGTTGGCAAAGGATACTGCTCTGCATAAATTTGCGGGTTCACAGCAACCTTAAAATCTCCGCATATTCTTAACGAACCGTCAGGCTTAGTTACAACTACAATTGGAGAAGCCCAATCACTGCATTTAATTGGTTTCCAAATTCCGGCTTGTTGTAAACGGTCGGCTTCAGCTTTAAATTTTGGCATCAACGCAAATGGAATAGTACGACTACGGTAAAATTTCGGCACTGCGTTTGGCTGTAAATAAATTTTGGCTTTACAGTTTTTAATAGTACCGGTAGCGGGCTCA
>NW_016241371.1:0-1038 GCF_001687245.7 Rhagoletis zephyria | reverse complement strand
TTTGCCAATCTAGCCGGTCGGCCCAAAAAGTTCTGGCAACACTGTGTATCAGGCAAAAAATTACGCGAGACTCGATGCAAGAGCATAGACCAAAAAACAGCTTTGCAATGCCACCACTACGTACGTACAAACATACACACTAGGGTGGAACACTCTCCATACAAATAAAAAGAATTGGTTCCTATCGCATTTATGAAAGGACTTATGCCAAAATAGTTCGAAAAAATATTAGGATTTACGTAAGCTGAATCGATTTGAAACTACCAACAAAAATCTCTTCATATTGATTTCGTTGATACAATTCTTAAACATTTTTATGTAGACTTTTGAAGTTTAAACTATTCTGTCTGAGGTGATTAAAAAAAATATATATATATTTTCAAAAAAACTTTTTATCATAGAAAACCCCCACTTGAAGGTATTTTAAATTAGTCCAGCTCGCGTAAATCTTAATATTTTTCCGAAATATTTTGGCAGGAGTCTTCAGATTTTATAAATTTTCTAACTTTCGTTGAACAACTGTAATTTTTCTTTTTTTTGTTGGTGAGGCATCCTAATGCACACACCTATATATGTAAATACTCAAATACTTATCGCGTATGTTCAACGGCGAATGTGTGTGTAATATTGTAGCTGCGTGTGTGCATTAAACTTGCGGCCAATGATTGAGGGGAGGCCGCTTTTCGCTTTTCCAAAGGGATGTTGTAGTTCATTTCCACGAAAAGATTTAAGTGCCAAATGTGGTTATATGGTTTTCTGGGTTATGCGGTATGGCACAGCCACAATTCTTGTTACACTTTCGGTGCCGAATGTGGTGTGTGTGAATGCATGCGGCAACAACACAGCGTACAGGCAAGGCGTCTGGAGTGTTACAAGCTTTCTCATTGCATCCGCAGCAACATAGCATAACGCCGGAAATGTTTGTTTGTTTGTGCTTTTTTCTCCTTGTTTGTACTATGTTTGTGCGAGTATACATATTTCTATGTATATATGTATGTATAGTAAGTAGGTGGATATGAGTATTTGGAAAAACCAACC
>NW_016241369.1:0-1038 GCF_001687245.7 Rhagoletis zephyria | reverse complement strand
GCTTGGTTTGTCAAACCGCTTGTGTGGTGTATTTCGCTCTTTAGTCGCTTGCTGCAAAGAAGAACGAACAGGCGAGTGTGCCGCTCCATTGCATTCGACTTTCGGACGCATTTTACATTTTACGTTACACTTAAGCGCACAAGCTGGCAGCCAGCAGGTCCAACTCTTGACGGTGGAACTTTTTAGCTAAGCAAAAGCCAGCAGTCAGCAGTTGCGCTAGCCACAAAGCGTTGCAGCCAACCAGCACAGTTGGTTCACACAAGCGCCAGCCACAGCTTACGGCACCTGTTTTTTTTTTTGGTCGTCTGCGGTTTTCTGTGTGCTTTTTTTTCTCATTTTTTTTTCTATCCAAACTTACATGTTTCCATTCTTGTAATTGCAATAAATTATGCACGCTGACGTTTAACTTTGAGTTAGTCTGTTTTGTAGCAAATTATTATTTTGGGGCTATAATATTCTAAATAAATTCGTTGGTTCTCTCAGGCATACGAGAAGTGATGCGAAAATCTTGCAATTTTTTGCAGGCCAGCCATGCTGCTCTGCACACAATTCGATCGCATGATTTTGAGATTGCTGCTGCACAGTGTATTAATTTCAATTACCTGAAATTTGTTATGGATAAATTGAGAATTTAATTCTTCACAATACTTTTTCTAATCCTTAGGCCCAAAAATAACTCAAAAGGTCTCTCGGAAGTAGGGACTGGTTGTGTTCATCCTTCGGATATGTAGCATCGAACTCAGTGGAGACGGTATGCGAGAGCGACATAAACGTGGAAGAATCAGTTACAGAATTAACCAATTTTAGTTTACGTGAAACTTGTGGGTGCTAGTTGAAGCAGCAGCGGAATCAGGCAGTCTTAAGAAGGTGGGTTTTTGAGGTTAGTATTTAAAGGTTAAGTATTTAACTTTTCAATCTGAATGCTCCGCAAGGGTATTCATCTTAAGGAAGGTTTTTTTAAAAGCATATAATTCATCTGGTTATAGCCCCTTAGCAAAGGGTTTACTTGGCGAAGACCTAAATTTAATCGCCAGAGTT
>NW_016241367.1:0-1038 GCF_001687245.7 Rhagoletis zephyria | reverse complement strand
AGATGTAATACATCACCTTGCGTTAGCCAACGATTGACACCGAAACGCGGGCAAAATCTAATGCTCATAAGGTCGAGGATATAACCCGTGCTGCTAGAAAAGCTAAAAATTCTGGAGTGCAGCCTTCATGGCGAAAAGCGGAGCGATCGCAACTGGCTTGAGCAAATATTGCATCCACAATTTCACGAAATCACCCGTTCAGGCTTAATGGTTAACCGCATCGAGACCATAGCATCACTCGAGCACGAGAAAGATGCCCCGGATATTCTGAGCGCTGATTTTCAGCTGATCTGCCTGGGTGATGCCTGCGTAATATTGCATTACAGAACTTCCCAATCCGATGGTAGTCGAGCGTCTCTACGCACATCTTATTGGATACTCTGCGAGGAAAACGGCTGGCAGCTCGCTTTTCACCAGGGCACACCAGAGGCAGGTTCAACTTAATAATGCTTATTGAGGCATCAGCAATAAGCTATGGTTCAGGGCGTTTATTTCAGGAACAACGAATTTACCGCGGCCTTCAAGCCAACCGTTAGCGCTACAAACGCTCCACCCGTTGCGAATGCAGAGTCCGTAGTCTTTTCTTCCTGGCAAATATCCCTAAAACGTAGCAGTGCAGCTTCAGCATTGGATGCGGTTACTTCTTCGAACTGTTTGTCATACCCCTGACTGATCAGCAACGTTGCTCTGCTTTCATCCGCACTGTTCACCACCAGGGTATGCTTATCCTTCTTATAAAAGCATTAGTGAGGCATAAGTCGCTCCATTAGCTAAATGCTGTAAACATAAAGTACTGCAACTGATCAAAATCCGCACTAACCACACCGATTAAAGATGAAAGCGATAACTGTCAAATAAGTATCATCCCCCTCCCCTCTTCTGTTCCCACGCATTTATACGGACACATGATGACTGGTTAGGACATTGCCGGCATAACGATGAATCATCAGTGCCGGGGGATCATCAGCTGAGGGAATACTCTCTGCTCCAAACCAGACTGGATTCGCCGGACAAACTGAACCACAAATGTATGCCGGG
>NW_016241366.1:0-1038 GCF_001687245.7 Rhagoletis zephyria | reverse complement strand
TGAAGTAATGCTCGATTTCCACCAGACATTAAATGACAAAAATTACAAAGGAAAAAAAAAGTTGAATAGTTTTTTGAGATAGTCGGGTTTCGAACGGGCTGCCGATAAGGTGGTCGATCTTCCACTTAGTCGTCGACGTGTAGTTTCAAACAGCTCGTCATCCGTTACGTAAAACATTGGGAACAGTTGAAACATTTCCTGCAATTTGCCGAAATTACCGATTTGCACTAGAAAAGTATAGAACAGAAATCAAAGACAGCTTCGGAAAAGATGAAACGCTATTAGATAAATGGACGAGAATAGCTAGTAAAGGAAAGGAGGATAAAATAACATTAAAGTAGATTGGTTGGTGACAGGATAATCTAAAAAAGGCGACGAAATTCTGCTTCAGATTCTTAATATAAGGTCCGAAGCATTTCAATCGGTACACCTGTCGACATGTTTTGGCACTAAATTGCATACTCCCCATTTGAGGAATTTTGTTGAAATCATCTAAAGTCTAAAAAATCTAAATTTTTCTATAATTAATTAAATTGTACATTCCTGGAACAATCATTGAGGATATTTTCGTTTTAGTTTTTAAACTATCCCTTGGGGCTCAGTTTTGTATTACGTTTTCGGATTGGAATTACTTTATTTACATATATGATAAATTTTTACTTGGAAAGTGTTTTCAAATATATGTAGGGTTGGTATACGATTTTTACACGTATGTTCAGGTTTTTATGGTGGAATATTTGGGTTACAATGGGAATTCATACATTACTTTTATTAGCAGTAAACTTTTTTTAAGAGTGACCCTGTTGAATAATATTGTTTTTATATATTCAATACTTTAATATTTCGATTGATTATTATCCATCCGATATGCTATCTTTCGAATTAGATATTTCACAATGAGAATTGAGCGTAGAAAATGGGATTTCTTCGTACTTTTCAAAGTTTTCATAGTTAGGGAAAGCAAATATTTGTTGTGTGTACTCTATTTATACTTTACCCTATTCGGATTATCAATAAACAACACTTCGCAGCTACTAA
>NW_016241365.1:0-1038 GCF_001687245.7 Rhagoletis zephyria | reverse complement strand
CGCACTGAGTTGTCAATCACACCTTGTTTAATACACCTTGGGTAGAACCACTGAGAGGCACTTTTAAAATGCTTGACGTTTCCAAGCAATTCAGTTTTAAAATTCACTCACAAACTCACACACATTTTGATTTTCAATCTCAAGCAACAACAATTTTGAACAATTTGATTTTTTTTTTAATTTTATATGATTTCAAAATGCTAGTATACTTAAAAAAAATCATGGCTGACGAATTGAGAGAACGATTCTACCTTACTATGTTTTTATCATGGAAAATAGTATCAACATTTTTTTTTTCTGTGACTAAATCGAATTTCTCAGCTTCTCAAGCACCCATTCGTCCGCCGCTGGCTTTGTTCTTCTCTACTGTCGTCTTATAAACTGCATTGCATGCCTAAATAAAAGCAAAGTACTATGTATTTTGCTACAGTTGTGCNAACCTCTTTTTGTTTCAAAGTTGTAGGAGTCATTCACTGGAATGCGATTACACAGAAAAGCTTGAAATCCATAACTCTGCTGAGAACTTAGACAACATATGTATGTACATAATATACCCATGCATGATACTTCTGTACATAAACAAAGCAATAACAAAGATATCGCATTCTCTACGCCAAGCACACCACCGCCCCCCACCCCCCCCTCTCCCCCTTCTCTACTAAACTCTGCGTTCAATTGCTATCAAAACAACATAGGCGCCTTTTAAAATGAAAAAAGAAAGAGAAATCGAAAGAACGAAGCAAAAAAAACCCGTCCCACCAGATTTGTGGATGCTGTGTTGTTAACTCGTTTCTCCGTGCTCTCGCTTCTCCAAAAAGAATTCTTGACTGCTTCTTCGATACTACATACATATATACGAGCTGCTTGTCTTCTTTGCTACTTCATTTTGCTACGAATGTTTACCTCTGCGTTCTTCGTTGTTTGTGTTGTTGACTTTGATGCTGTTCTTCTCGTGTAATTATTGTTGATGTTTTTTTTTTGTTGTTGTCGTTGTTATGTTTTAACAACAAGTTGTCGTAGCATAGCTCCATGTTATGT
>NW_016241364.1:0-1038 GCF_001687245.7 Rhagoletis zephyria | reverse complement strand
TTTAATGTTCGGCCCCGCCCGAACTTAGACTTTCTTACTTGTTCTTTTTACTTTTGGCAGTAAATTACTAAAATTCTTTGTATTTCAAAGCAATTACTTCCCAGAATGTTCTCAGCAGCTGTGTCAGTATTTTTGCGCTATGCGAAAGCAACGACCGGACCTACCTCTGTACATTAGGGTGGTCCAAAAATGTATGGGAGAAAAGTAAAATCGGAAATTTAATGCTCTCACCACCTAGGATTGTTCTATACCGAAAAAAAATATACCTCTGTTTTTTTTTTTATATTAAAATAAAAATATATTTAGAGGTCGCTCAAAGCGCTCAAAGTTTCCCATGTANATACCCCTGTTTTTTTATTTTAAAATCAAAATATATTTAGAGGTCGCTCAAAGCGCTCAAAGTTTCCCATGTATTTTGTATGGGGAAAAAAAGACTTCGTAGAAATGGCATAGAATCCATGGAAATCAAAATTTTTCAATCTGAAAACTCTGCTTCTCTTCAGAAGACTTCAGAGAATAATGCCCAATTGTTTATTTAAACGTTTTTTAATTTAAACTATTTTTTCTTTTTTTCTTTTGTATATTTCTATTTGTATATTTGATTTTTTTAGGGATATTTCGGAGACCCTTAAAAAAGTTCAAATTAAGAAATGTTTAAATAAACAATTGGGCATTATTCTCTGAAGTCTTCTGAAGAAAAGCAGAGTTTTCAGATTGAAAAATTTTGATTTCCATGGATTCTATGCCATTTCTACGACAAGTATTTTTTCCCCCATACAAAATACATGGGAAACTTTGAGCGCTTTGAGCGACCTCTAAATATATTTTGATTTTAAAATAAAAAAAACAGGCGTATACTTTTTTAGGTATAGAACAATCCTAGGGGGTGAGAGCATTAAATTTCCGATTTTACTTTTCTCCCATACANAAATTTCGAAATATTGACGTTTCGAGCATTTCTAAAATTTACCGTTATATGAAATGCCGTGATTTCAGTCCGATTTCAATAATTTTGAACGTTTTGCTTTTATGTGGCAA
>NW_016241363.1:733-1038 GCF_001687245.7 Rhagoletis zephyria | reverse complement strand
TCATGTGGTTGTTGGTTTTTGTTAATAATTCTACTTTTAGAATGTTTACTTTTTAGGTGTGATCGTCCTTAAGTTATTTGTTTCTGTTATTTTATGGCCTTATAACAATTATATTCAACAATTTTTATTGAGCTCGAGGCCGTTTTTAATGAAAAACTTATTGTGGAAAGGCAACAATAATTTGAAAAAATGGTAGAAGTGATAGCTATTTCGGAAATCACCACATTTCCTCATCAGACTTCTTTCAGTAGGATTCGAACCGACGATCCCACTGACTCAGCCAGTTGCCTATGCACCGTGCTAAG
>NW_016241363.1:0-688 GCF_001687245.7 Rhagoletis zephyria | reverse complement strand
TACGATTTACACTTGATCATGTAGTTGTTGGTTTTTGTTGTTTTTTGTTAGTATTCTACTTTTTGAATGTTTAACTTTTAGGTGTGCTCGTCCTTAAGTTATTTGTTTTTGTTATTTTATGGCCTTATAACAATTATATTCAACAATTTTTATTGAGCTCGAGGCCGTTTTTAATGAAAAACTTATTTTGGAAAAGCAACAAAAAATTGAAAAATTGATGGAAGTGATACCTATTTCGGAAATCACCACATTTCCTCATCAGACTTCTTTCAATAGGATTCGAACCGACGATGTCACTGACTCAGCCAGTTGCCTACGCACTGTGCTAAGTCCGACTTGTAAATTATCGTTGCTTTTTTCCCACTTTTTCATTTTGCTAAGCCAACACAATCAAGAGCAGCTATTACGTTACGATTTACACTTGATCATGTAGTTGTTGGTTTTTGTTGTTTTTTGTTAGTATTCTACTTTTTGAATGTTTAACTTTTAGGTGTGCTCGTCCTTAAGTTATTTGTTTTTGTTATTTTATGGCCTTATAACAATTATATTCAACAATTTTTATTGAGCTCGAGGCCGTTTTTAATGAAAAACTTATTTTGGAAAAGCAACAAAAAATTGAAAAATTGATGGAAGTGATACCTATTTCGGAAATCACCACATTTCCTCATCATACTTCTTTCAGTAGGAT
>NW_016241362.1:0-1038 GCF_001687245.7 Rhagoletis zephyria | reverse complement strand
AAAGCGAAAATGAGAAAGCATTATTTGTTATTTATTCTTGAGCGAGTAGGAAATTAGAAATGAAATATATTGATACAGAAAAATGTGAATGGCATTGAAAGAATTTAATGTTAATCTGGCAAATGATGCCACATACATTTGAAGGATCAATTCAAATCAGTCAATATGCATACTGCATATTTCGAAATTTTACGAAAATTGTTGTCACCGCTAAATAAAGTTCCTATAAATTTTTAAACTCTTTTCATATTCTGTGAACTCTTGTAACCGGTAAATTTTGTTACTATGTCATAAGCTGGTAACAAAATATTGCGACATGAAATGTGCAATCTTCATATTTTTATTATAATTTTAATTGCATTACCAACGTACCTAGAATTGCGTTAAAGTCATCGGCAATGGACAGAATAGACCTATTGAAGTGGATTTAAATCCTCTGGGGCCATTAGCCTCCTCACCAAATTTTAAATGAAATAACAGTATTCATATGAATGCACATATTTTCCGCAAGTCTTGCTTGTACATTTTTGACTGCGATAATATTTTTATATTTTTTATGAAGATTACGATGCTCAATTTTGATAGCAGATGATTTCGAAGTTTTTGAGCAAATTGGCCTAGGAAGTAGGAAAAGTTTTTTTTTATTTTTTTGAACTTATAAAACTGATTCACATGCTAACATGATCAACATCGAAAAGTAATGGTCAAAGGAATTTTAAAATCTCTATTTTTTCCCAAATTTTCAGTGATAAAGCTCAAAATGAATATATGTAGACAACTTTCAGTATGAGCCCAACAATCATTTGGCGTCACACTCATAACCAAACTGCGAACTCTTCTTTGTTATTGAAAAATTACAGAAGTCAAATCGGGAATTCATATTCCAGTTGCATTCTTATTCTGCCCCTTAGTACTTTACAATACATATTTTTTTAAGTTGTTTAGTGTATTATACTAATTAAAATATTATAGTTTTACTTAACTTAAGAAAGTAGTTTACTTTCGCTTAAATCTTTATACTTTTTTATTAAATTTTTT
>NW_016241361.1:745-1038 GCF_001687245.7 Rhagoletis zephyria | reverse complement strand
TTTGACATTTTTTTCAAACTTTTTTCCATGTCTCCTATTGGCGTTATCATTTTTTGATTTGGGCTGTGAGAAGGCAGACTCTGTAGGATAGTGAATAAAGCGCACCAGTAGTGCTCCGGTTTGTTAACATTGCCTGTCTAGCAGATCAAAGTGCTGGTAGTTTTGTGATGAGTTTCCAGTGCTCGAAAGGGACATAATAGTTTTTTCTTTAAAAGTATAAGTTAGCTATTAAGTTTAACCTGAGTTTAGAGTTTGTCAAATTGCAAGTCAGAGTTACACTTTAGATTTATTCA
>NW_016241361.1:0-729 GCF_001687245.7 Rhagoletis zephyria | reverse complement strand
TTATAGTTGTTTATTAGCGTTTTCATTTTTCTTTGTAAGTTTGTTCTATTGACGTTATCTTTTGTGTATCTGCTGAGAATGATTATTTTCTGTTTTGTTTCTATACATTTTTTATATTGTTTTAAAAACAACTGCGACAGAAACCTTGACATCTTTTTCGATGTTTCAAAACGTATTACGTTAACTGGAATGCCCAATAAATACTTTAATCAAAAGGTAAATTAAAAAGCAATTTTCAATATAGACATTTAGGCACAAACTTCCATTAAAACCCTAAAACAAGGGCTCACTGTTAATAAACACAACGGAACTTTAGTTGACAATACTTGTGTCGAACCTTTGTGCAAGATGTTCTACTCGAACAGTTAGTTTTTGTCTCTGGTAAAACTCTGGTAAGTTTTAGCCTCCAAATTTTATTCCCATTCTCAATCTCCCTACTTAAGAAATTTATCCGTCTGAAGATGATTTCTGACACTTTGCATGAGAATAAAGTGATTTCTAAATGATTTTTATTATTTGAAGCTTATGATACAGTTTGTAGTAATTACGATAATGTTTAATCACATGTCGGCGTCTGTGTACGTTTGCATGTTTTTTCATTTGGATTTAATAAATAATAATAAATTGGTAGTATATCAGGCGTGTGTGTGTAGCGCAGAGTAGTAAACGGAAATGTATGAGTGTGTTTTAGTTGAAATTGTACAGAAGTCAATGAAATCAGAGCAGTGA
>NW_016241359.1:0-1038 GCF_001687245.7 Rhagoletis zephyria | reverse complement strand
AGGCGACAGCTAGCAATGAACAGCTACTAAACGAAAAAGACGCTAATTTAGGGCAGACAGAAGGTTGCTGCTGCTGCTGCTGCCGTTCTGACCATCAACTCTTCTTACTTTTCAGTTGTGGCGCCAGCCACAGCTGACGTTCACTCACGTTCAACCAACGTTGACCCAACGTACATTTGCACTCACACACACATCACATCTCACTCATGTCACACTCACACACATCACAGTTCACACTCTTGTCACCCCTCACACGACGGTATATAAGACCTACCGTACGTAGCACACAGACGACGAGAACAGTCAGTCTTCACATCACCAGACTCTGTTACACTGTTACTCCGTCCACCACCACTCTCTCNGACAGCCGCCCCCTTTTTCCTCTCTCGTTTTCCTTTTCTAAGTATTCAATATATCTAATAGTTTTCGTTGTCGTGTCCTCAATGTGAAATATGAAATTCTCTCTCTTTAGACTTGTCCTTTTTTGTGAACACCAACACGAACAACTGATAGACACAAGGCAGGACAAGACAGGACAATTGTGTCGCTGATGTTCAGTTTTGTTTGTCCCAATAAATTGTCAGCTGCTGCTGGAGGATTGCATTGCACGGGCATTCAGACTGGCTGGTTGACTGGCTGGCTGGCTGGTAACGGCACGCAATGCACAACTACAATAAACGCTAATAATAATCTGACCAGACATAGTCAGCGGGGATTGCAGACTGTTGTAGGCAAAGTTGGTAGTGCCTTTCACTCAACACCACCACCACCACCACAATTACAACTGACAAATTGAAAAGCGTNGACAAAGTTGTGTGACTATTTCAGTAAAAATTTTTCACTACTGCAACTACCTTTCTCTTACACAGTTAGCAGTACAAGAGCTTAATTGACCATCGCAAATTGAAAAAAACAGAAAAAGAGAAATACCTTTTTATTCACACAAAAAAGATACATGCTAGCTAGTTGCAGACAAACTAGGCGTAACTCTGTAGTATCAAATACTTTGATCAAAACCCGGACAAAAGGGGGGGACAA
>NW_016241358.1:0-1038 GCF_001687245.7 Rhagoletis zephyria | reverse complement strand
CTGCTGCACGCAAAGTATGTAATTGAAAATGCGAAGGCGAAAAAAAAAAATTGAAACAGTTGAGCAAAAAATAAAAAAAAATGAATCGGAATTCGCGTTTTTGTTTGTAATCCTCATTACGGGCTCCTCATTATCGACACTGGCACGTGTGCTATCTTGAGTAACGCTGCTATGTGCTGTGGCCATGAAATTCAAGACGTAGCAGCAGGGATCACAAAAAATTCTCATAAAGTAAAGGAATACAAGCGATAGATTTGATTTCTTGTTGTCAGGCATGGAGGCGACTCTTGCAGAGGTAGGGAGATTTCAAATGAGAATACTTGCTGTTGCTTTGCTGCTGATTTTCGGTNAATGAACGAAGTCGCTTGATGCCTATTGTAGCCAGCGCCATCTCTGGTTACCCATGCGCACCAGCTTACTTCAAAAGCACAAATAAAGAATAAACAAATTTAAAAATAAGAAAATAAAACAACGGAAATGATTTTTGCCCGCAGTGTCGATTTTCGTAATGATTTCGCTGCTACGCTCCGGGTCAGCAAATAATCATCATAATTACCTACTCCACGCATCCGTTGCCGAATTTTCACTAACATAGTTACAAACATACCTCGCTTGGACCGGCATTCATTCCACGCCTTCATGCTTCGTACTCACCTCACTCCTATATCATTGCCTTGCCGTGTTGCCATGAGGCAACGCATAAAATATGTATTCGATAGCTAAAATTTTGCAAATTTTTCAAATGCGAGCATACAAGCGAATTGCATTAATATTGATTGCTGTGGATGGCCGACCATCTGTGAGGGACGCTGGTTGAGGAGGAGTAGAGCGGGCGTTTTTGGGTTGTTTTTGGCAAAATAATGTGAATCATTATTTTTGTATTTTCGCCTATGTGAGCGCATAAATAATGTAGGCACTTGATAAATTTACATTCATTTCGCAATGCTTTAGGGAATTATCACAGTTACGAGATTTATAGTTTCAAACTAAAATACATATGCAAATGAAATAAAACTATGGTGGCGTGTGTTGTGCGCC
>NW_016241357.1:0-1038 GCF_001687245.7 Rhagoletis zephyria | reverse complement strand
AGTTGCCATGAGAATCAGACAAAAATTACATTACAATAAAATACAGTATGCATTAAAAGTAAGCAAATAGTCGTTAAAGTAAGCACATATATATGTATATGTATGTATGTATGTATCTCCCCTTGACATTTTGTTCTTCATATAGTGGCTGCTAAATATATTAACTACCAGGNGTAAGCAAATAGTCGTTAAAGTAAGCACATATATATGTATATGTATGTATGTATGTATCTCCCCTTGACATTTTGTTCTTCATATAGTGGCTGCTAAATATATTAACTACCAGGAAAATATATATATATAAAATTACAACTATACTTTTATTATCATAAGCCATTCAGAACTCTTCTTCTCCTTCTTCCAAATTCCATAGAAATTGTATTACTTACAAGTGTTTGCTTGCTCAACAGTGCGTATACGTAATTGTCAAGTCATTTTGGATATGGAATTGTCTGTCCGCAGACATTGTCTTTTGAGTATCACTTCGCTCCACACTACATATCTATTGTGGTCAATGTGCTGGCGTAAAATTCCAAATATCGTAGCATGTATGTATGTACATATGTATAGGCGAGCGTATATAGTGTTTATCATAACTATACGACAGCCTCGTTTTGACAAGTTGTGACTATTTAATTTTATATTATTTAATTTTAATTATTATTTTTTTCTTTTTAATATAGTTCATTCGTTAACAAAAATTCGAGTTTCAAACATTGTGCAAAAAATTAAACCAAAAAAAAATCAGCTAGAAAAATTTGTGTATGCATTGATTTTATACTTTAATTTTTGTGCAAAGATTGAAACTTGGATTTATATTGTTTTTGTTATAGAGTGAACTAAGTTTTTATAAGTAAATAATTAAAACTTAATAATAAAAAAAGTCACAACTTGTCAAAATGTGGGTGTCGTATAATTATGATAAGCACTATATGTACGTTTAAATGCATAACTCTATAAAGACAAATGTATTTATATTTGGGTTGTTGTTTTGTTGTTGTAGCGGCTACAACAACCCCGCCCAGATCGGTTGGTATC
>NW_016241356.1:0-1038 GCF_001687245.7 Rhagoletis zephyria | reverse complement strand
TTATTAGTAAAAGTATTTAAATAGTTTGTTGTTAAGTTCTTAACACTTATATTTTGATAAACATACCATCTTTGCGATGTTTGCGTGTATTTTGTACACATCAAATGGATTTATTTAATTTTTTAACAATATAAAACGCGTCTAATAATTTCACTACTTTTCTTCAACAAATTAGACAAGTAAACAAATCAAATTGGCTGTAATCGTGAACACAAAAATGCCACCACATGTTCGAAAATTAAATAGGTACACTAAAATGAAAGGATACTCAACAATCTACTTCCGTTTCATAACGATCTCGATAACATTAGGAAATAAATGAGTGTCTGCCGCGCTTAACAAAAAAATCGATAAGTAATGAAATTGTTTTTATTTTTTTTTTATAAATATGAATACTTTGACAAATAATGAAAATTTAAAAAATAAAATTGCGCGATTTTTTATTAAGAATTTCCGCCTACGGCGCTTTAAAAAAATACATACTTGTTTAAGAAAATCAATACCTCGATAAATAATGAAAATTTTTAATAAAAAATCGCTCGAAGTATGTATTTATTTTGTTAAGCACCGCAGGCGCGAGATTTTTTATTAAAAATTTTCATTATTTATCGAAGTATTCATTTTATAAAAAAAAATATTTATATAAAACCACACGATTTTTTATTAAACATTTTCATTATTTATCGATTCTTTTTAAAGCGCGGCAGACACTAATTTTTTTCCCAAATGTTATAGAGATCGTTATGAAACAGAAGTAGATTGTTTCATTTTAGTGTACCTATTTAATTTTCGAACATCTGGTGGCATTTTTGTGTTCACGATTACAGCCAATTTGATTTGTTTACTTGTTAAATTTGTTGAAGAAAAGTAGTGAAATTATTAGTCGCGTTTTATATTGTTAAAAAATTAAATAAATCCATTTGATGTGTACAAAATACACGTAAACATCGCAAAGATGGTATATTTATCAAAATATAAGTGTTAAGAGTTAAGTGTTAAGAACTTAACAACAAACTATTTAAATACTTTTACTAATAA
>NW_016241355.1:0-1038 GCF_001687245.7 Rhagoletis zephyria | reverse complement strand
TACTCGTTTTGGGATGCGGTCGCAATGTTGTCGCCGTGGTAGACATTTTTGCATAAACAGCAAATTCTTGGTGATAATTTAGTGCGACGTTTATGAAATAAAGACATGTATGTACACGAATGCAAGAAAGTTGGCGAACACCCACACATAAACTTACAAGGTGCTGAAAAGAAGAATAAACACCGCGGCGGTACCTGCCGGAACATAGTAGTAGAATATAAATGGCGGTATGGGAGTAACAAATCCATGCGAATGTACATACAAAGTACAATGGAGTTGGAGTCTTGTAAAATGGAATGCATATGATTGTCCAAACACATANTGCACATAAAAAAGTAAAGTCGGAATTTGAATACTCTCACCCGCAAGGATTGTTCTATACCGAAAAAAATTATACCTCTGTTTTTTTTTTTTTAATAAAAAAATATTTGGAGGTCGCCAAAGCGCTCGAAGTTTTCCATGTATTTTATATGGAAAAAACAAGTTGTTTTTCGATCGGAAAAGTTTACATCTCTTCAGGAGACTATGTATAATAATAATACCCAATTTTTTTATTTTAACACTTTTTAAAACTAGCAATTTTTTATTAGTCCCTCCATTGCATTTTTTGGGTTTTAAGGAGTCCTATAAAAAATAGTCAGTAATAGAAAATGGCCAAATAAAAAATTGGGTATTATTATTGCCAGTCTGCTGAAGAGAAACAATTGAAAAATATTGATTTTCAAGAATTCTATACCAATTCTACGAAAACCTGTTTTTCCCCATATAAAATTCATGGAAAACTTTTAGCGCTTTGAGCGAGCACTAGATATTTTTTTATTAAGAAAAACACGTGTATATTTTTTTCCGCATAGAAGAATCCTAGGATTGTCAGGGCGAGAGTATTAAAATTTCATATTTACTTTTTTTTTACCCCCCTAATGTACATACATACATACTACATGCATACGCAAACCTTAACCCATTCACTACTGACCAATAAGCAGCGTCAAAAAAAAAATTAATTAAAATTTAGGGGGAATTGCATTTTTGTCGATT
>NW_016241354.1:0-1038 GCF_001687245.7 Rhagoletis zephyria | reverse complement strand
GAAACCTTCTTTCCATGCTTTGTTACTGAAACGCTTCGATATCAACACGTACCCGATTATTTATTGCATTTTTTTCGTTCAAACCATCAATAGAGATAGTCTTATAATAATAATATCGTTATTATTGAAAAAAATTTTCCCATAAACTTATCGATACTGCTGAAGAAGGTTTATCGAAATTTTCGATTTATTTTCCGATGTTTGTAAGAATTTTATTACACATTTATGTTATTGTTAAAAAATAATGCTTAAACTAACCAGTTTTCTTTGTTATACTTTCGAAAAAACTGTAATTTTTATTTTTTATTAATTTTTATTATTCGATATCGTTGTAATGATCGATATCTCTGTCAATGTATCATATATGTTTAAATATACGAACTCATAGATATGTACAAGATATCTGTCAATATAATTTTTCATGAAATCATCAATAAATCCTTCGAAAATTTCATTAAATTTTTATGTTAAATTTCAAGATTTTGCCAATATTTTAATTTATATGAATCGGAGACTGTAACAGTTATGCTCTTTATAATTTAAGTGTTAAAATTCAATTTAAATTTTTCGTTCAAATTTAATCGTTATTTTATGATTTTTATTTTTCGATCAAGAATAATCGTTATTTTTGGATTTTTATTTTATCGATCATCTTATAAGCGTTTTTTTTTCAGATCTTGGTTTTTAGATGATAAATGGTTTAAATCGGATATTAAAACGAAGTCTCTATTATAACGGTTAAAAATATTAGAATAAATAAAAATACAAATTTAACGACAATTTTTGATCGAAAATCCGATTATGATATAATCGAAAAATATAAATCTTTATGCTCAACAATTTTTATTGAACTTGAGGCCGTTTTTAATGAAAAACTTAGGCACTCCGCACATTAAGCGCCTAGTCATAGTAGTGTAATCGTTCCAGCATACTAAAGTACGAAGATTTTATGCCGAACACATGTATTTCAATGAAGCTCATTATGATTCATAATCAAATTTTCGCCTAATCATAAAAGCTTCATGAATCGAAATGCCC
>NW_016241353.1:0-1038 GCF_001687245.7 Rhagoletis zephyria | reverse complement strand
AACAACTACATACTTTCTTAAAGTACAATTTCCTTTGCTTTTGCACCTTGTCGTATTTTATTTAATGAGAAATTTAACAGACATATCCTTAATATGTGCTAATGTCCTTCTGTGCATAAGTTCTACAAAGGCAGTCAAATTGACTTATGAAACCAATCAAGGTACATGCCTCTACAATGTTTACGGTCATAACTGTTTATGATCTGCTCCTCAGCTGCCCTACTTTCCTACTACTGAGATACAAGCATTCTTGTTTTCCTCCTTTCGCGTGTATACCTNCTTTCATACCTTTCCCATTTAAGATCCTTACAATAGTTCATAACCTTCGCTAAGATTTGCGACTTTGTTAATGGGGCCTGCCATTTATTGTGTCATGATAAGGTATGATGCTTGACCTAGCTAATGCAACTAATGAGAATCCGTGGAAAACTTTTTGTCAACCGAAAATACAGCAACTAGTGAGACACTACGTGTCTACGTGTTTGCACTACGTGCAAAATTTTCCTGAACTCGGCAAAAAAAATTCTCAAATTTTCAAACCTGCACATTATGAAAAAAAGTTGGAAATGTTGATGACATTTTTTTTAATTTACAAAATTTTCATGAACTGAGTTTTATATAAAGATTTTGAAAATCTTTCGAAATTTTGTGTAATTCTACGTGAGTTTTTTCCGGCCATTTCGGAATCCTTGTGATTTTTCTGTGACTTATCGCGGGACCTTTTGGAATTTTCTTAAATATTTTCGTGTATCAATCCAGACTTTTTGGGTGCGTTTTAGGTTCAACGCTATGATCTCTTAACACCAAAGCCTCCTATTTCAATGCTGTCTCTAAATTGTTTTAAAATCCACAACCCAAAAGTTAAAAAAATGATAAGGAAAGAATAAATACAGCAATTCGAAAAAAATAGCACAGCCACTGTCTTTTCTTAATTGCATTGCAAATTTATGTCACGAATACGGTTTTGGGCGAATCCTTGTAGTTAACCGCACAAAAGTTTTTTTACTTTACTCTTATTTAATTTACTCAAACTACATA
>NW_016241352.1:0-1038 GCF_001687245.7 Rhagoletis zephyria | reverse complement strand
AGAGTGAATCACAATGTAAAAGCCAGTTTTGCTGATGCTGCTCTTGCTGACCTTGAAACAAAGGCGGCAGCCTCCAGCAGAAAAAAGGGGGTAACAAAAATTAATAAGTAAATGTGAGTATATGAGCTTTGATTTTAAACAGTAAAATAAAATGTCATAAGAACAATAAATGGATCATACACAAAAAAGTATTTTAAAAAAGCATTAGTTTTGGCTGTTGCACTCATTTGCGAAAGCAACAAAAAGACAGAAAATAATTACAAAAAGATACTTAGCAGTTTACAAAAATAAATAAAACCAAAAGTAAAGCTGTGTTTATAACAAAAAAAATGAAAAAATAAAAAATGAAAAGATAGAAAAGTTCAATCATCAGTAAAGTGGCCCTCGATGGTACCGCATCACGTAGATACAGAAGTCAGTGTTGCCCTCTATTAAGCCATTTTTGCTGATTTTTTGGTTTCATTAAAATCAATGTAATTCTGACAACTTTGGACCTAATTTTCTCAAAAACTAGAAGGTGCCTCACTCTGATATTTTTAATGTGCAATCAACTCAAAATTACTTTTCTAAAAATGTATTATTTGATGTTATTTTCAACTGCAAAAAATGGGGCCAATGCTGTGATCACTCTTTAAAGAATGTGTTTTTAAGTAGACAATGCTTGTACAAACTAAAGCACCTATCAAACTTTTGCACAACTTTTAAAGTTTAACTTTTGAGAATCTTTTACATTGATAACAGTGAGTGTTGGTACCTTTTGCAAAAGTGTCATCACAGAATTAGCTCAGTAATTTATCCGATGGTACTTGATTACATGTTTGTCCCACTGATAAGCTTTTTGGGGCTGCTTCTCTGCTTTAGTCTGGTAGATGGCTGTCATCTCGTTGTCAAAGAAGGTTCGCTTCACTCTCACCTCAGGACTGCTGTGTTGCACCTCTTGCCAAACTCCTTTTTTACCACCTTCAACATTTCTTTCTACAGTGATCGTCGTGGGCACCTCCTCCCAGTGGAAGTTGTCAGTGTCGATAACGTCGCTAG
>NW_016241351.1:0-1038 GCF_001687245.7 Rhagoletis zephyria | reverse complement strand
GCTCATTTGTTTGGCTGACCAATTTCTGCTTTTTGGTAGAGAATCTCCTTTTCTTTCTTTTTTTCCTCCTCATTCTCAACCAGCACAGTTCTTTGTGCATCGTCATTTTGTTGGTGGAGAAAGCAGCGGCAGCAATAACAAAAAGTTGGCTAGCGGAGAGGAAGCAAAGGCATTGCTGTGCAAAAGTACTGGAGTTGAAGTGCTGCTGGAGGTTTGGTTGAGCGCCGTTGTTGTTGTGCTGCTTCACTGGTCAGACTTGAGAAGAGAGAGAGATTGGAATGAGGTCGACACTGACTGACTGAATAACTAACTAACTGACTGTAAGGGAACTCCGGCGTGAATGACGGCGNTGCTGTGTTGTGCCATGAGTTTGCAGCAGTAGTGGTGGTGGTGGTGGTGAACTGCACTGAACTGAACACGGACACGAATTGAGGCCGGTAACTGCCACCACCACCACCAGTCTTTTCCACAGTGTTTGCCCTCTGCTCCACAGCTTAGGTGGTACCGCTCGCCGGTAATGCCTGAGTGTGTTTGCCTGATGATGATGACGACGACGAGCATGATGATGATGAAGGCACAGAGAGTAGTGGTAAGACGAGACTGTCAGACCGTCTGACTGACTGACTGACTGGCAGGTACACTTCTTCCCTCACTCCTTGCAGTTGGCTGACTGACTGACTGACAGCACACACGAAGGAGATTTCTAAGTATTTTTCGGTTTTGAAGTGTCTTCTTCTTCTTCTTCTTCTCTTTCAGCAGGTAAATCAACTCTGCTCAGTTTACTCTCTGAAGCAAGTGTGATTTTTTCAGCTTTTAAAACAACTGCTGCTTTTATATCACTGAAAATGGTTGTACGCTTTTTTTGCAAAAATTTAAATTTGAAGATTGTTTTTCTGTGATTAGAGCTTGCTTTTCAATGTCAGCAGCTAAACAGTTGACAATCCAATTTTTGGTTGCTGGCGATCAGTCAGGAACAGACACTAACTGGTGTGTGTGTGTTGTCACAAAATTGAAGAGGATCGACCTGTCGCTAAAGTT
>NW_016241350.1:0-1039 GCF_001687245.7 Rhagoletis zephyria | reverse complement strand
GACAGTGGACGAGATGGTGTTGGCAACTTCGAAGACAAAAAGTGAAATTGCCATGGCGCCAAATGTGGAACTGTTGTATGCGTCCGGTGTGAGTGCTCATCACATGCATGTCCTGGCGAAGGATAAACTTGTCGAACATAATCGATTATTGAATTTGCCATATTTTCACAGAAGGTGCAAGCGTGGCGTACACTGGACAGGGAAAGAATTAAAATTGGGGAGATTAGGAGAATTAAAGATACGAGTAATATTAATGCAAACGGAATCATACAGTGTAGTAGCTTGTATAATTTATGTATTTAATGGAGCTGTGTTAATTAGAGAATATAACTATTAGTTCTAATAAGTTCATATATTTAGTTCTGAGTCATCTGTTCTCAGTTTTCAGTGGTTCATCTTAGCGCTGAATTCTTAGTTCTTTTTCCTCAGTTTTTAAGTATTTTTTGTAAGTACTTCGTTCTCAGTTTTATATTTCAGTTTTTAGTTCTTCTTAGCCCTCGCTTCAGAGTCATCAGTTCTTAGCGCTCAGTGCTTAATCTTAGCCCTAAATTCTTTGTTCTTAATCCTCAGTGTTTATTTAGTACTTTGTTCTCGATCCTTAACTTTCAACTATTGCTTCGTTCTACTTAGTTCTTAGTTTGCAGACCTTAACACTTGTGTAGTTTTAAGTTCTTTTTTCTTATTCCTTTCCTCTAAGTTTTTAGTTCTTTGCTCTAAAATTTTGGTTCTTATTTCCCATTTATGCTGTCACTTCGCCATTGATGTCTTGATTTTTTCCCCAATTCCATACCTTTCGTTATCTTTTTCCGCAATGATCTCCCCGAGCCCGCTCAGGTTTCTTGTCTACGAACACATTGCTCACTAAAGTTACCTTAATGACCTTCGTTTTCTTTTAACCTTGTCTTTTTACTTTAATTTTTTTTTTTTTAGCTTCAACCATTATTTCTCGTTTTCTTTAGTTTTTTTTTATGCAGTTTCCATGAAATTACATTTTGGTGCACATTAAAATGTTACTTTTCCGTGTACTTTTCGCTTGGCG
>NW_016241348.1:0-1039 GCF_001687245.7 Rhagoletis zephyria | reverse complement strand
CTAAATATTTTTTGATTTCAAAATAAAAAATAAGGGTATAATTTTTTTCGACGTAGAACAATCCTAGCTGGTTAGAGAATTAAAATTTAGAATTTACTCTCTTTGGCTGCCCTAATATACAAACAAACAAAACAATAACTGTTTCAAAATANTAACTGATGGATTCTTTTCTTTACCAACTTCGATTATCGATTTTTTTCCCCCTAAATCGCCAAAATTACGCACTGTGCGGCGGTTGCTGCAAAGTGTATTGTCTTTATAATTGCCTGGATGCCTATTTTTCATAAAAATCTGACAATCAAATTAAATCAAATTGTCTTATGTAAACGCAGCGTTATCATGAGTTTTATTTTCGCCCAAAATTGTTAACTTTTCACGTTCGAATCCGATAGGTTAAAAAATTTCCCGCTAACCACTTAAAATTTAAAAAAGAAAATTATATCGTCACTAGACACGAATAAAGGCGCGAGCTCAAAAGTTGACGGCGAAAAAAGACGCTTAAAAAAATTTCAGCGTCAAGGACTCTTAACATACTTCGCCAAAGTTTTTTATAAACATATTTTTTCGCAAAGTTTTTTATAAACATATTTTTTCGCAATTTTTTTTAAACGCCTTTTTTCGCCGCCAAAACACCAGCGCGCCTTTATTCGTGTGTAGAGATATATTGTTATCCCAAGCAATAAACGGGGACATTTTGGTTGTAAACGAGGACACGGGGACAAAGGGTCCGAAACAGGGACATGTCCCTGGAAACGGGGACGTATGGCAGCCCTAACATAAGAGCAGTGTCAGTAGGCAGCAATACCACTTTTAGCGCAAATTCTAAATTTACTAGTCGCTGCCGAAGTAATCAACTGCATATACCGATTATGTCTAATGTCGTAGAGAAACTTCTACGATTTTTTTTTAATATTTTTTGATAGCTAACGAAACAATTTTCCTATCATATTTCGTTTATTGATAACACTGGATCACAAATTTTAGTTTGGTTTTCGTTCTCCAGACGCCACTATCCAATTCCTATGTAGAATTGCTCGGT
>NW_016241347.1:0-1039 GCF_001687245.7 Rhagoletis zephyria | reverse complement strand
AATACAAAGTCTACTGAGAAAATCGTCAAAATCTATGCTGTATAAGCTCCTTTTGGATTTGGCTTCTGAGCTCCAATAAAGACGCCCCATATTAATTTGCCTTAATAACTATAACTAGTGAACCCGCATGGCGTTAAGACGCCAAAATTGAGTTTAACATTTTAAACAGATGGCAAAACTACTCACAAACCTTAATAAATATTGCAAATGTTTCAAGTAAATTCGTCCATCCCTTTTTGAACGAATAGAGGTCTCACATGGCGTCGGTTTTTCATTTCCTCAAAATTCAAACCACCCTGCACCGCTAAAAAAAGTCGTTACTTCAAAAATAAAACCTTAATGCACATTTAGAATGACGGTGCTGATCTGATGACCTTCACATAAAATTTCTAATGGCCATAACAAAAAAATGATTTATTTGTAAAAATTAACTCAAACTAATTTTTTCGGTATATTATGGGTTTATTCGAAAGAACATATCGCACACCGTCTTCAAAAGAGTCACAACTCAAAATTTGGCATTTTTGAAATTATACACTAAAAATGTACACAGAGCTTTTATTTAGCTTTCAGCAAAAGCTGAAGCAAATTTTTGTTATAATTATATAATAAGTAAAGTCGCCCTTGCCCATATGATTAGCATGTGCTACGAAATAGTTTTTCGGAATTTCAGACGAACGTATTATTTTGAGTTGTGCCTCTTTTGAAGACGGTGTGCGATATATTCCCATTAGTTATGGAACCCGATTTCATCATGTGACTGTCTTCGCAGTAGCGCATCTTGTTAACCCGGTTCTCCAAGACCTTGGTGACGGTTTCTGGCTCTATCATAAGAAATGCCCGAGATACGCTTTAAGGGCCTGAATCGTTAATAGATTGTAAATCTTATGCCTCTAAATCTTANGGTTCTCCAAGACCTTGGTGACGGTTTCTGGCTCTATCATAAGAAATGCCCGAGATACGCTTTAAGGGCCTGAATCGTTAATAGATTGTAAATCTTATGCCTCTAAATCTTAAGAAATGTAAAGTAATGTGCTTC
>NW_016241346.1:0-1039 GCF_001687245.7 Rhagoletis zephyria | reverse complement strand
TTAAAAAAAAAGGTATCAAGCTCTTAAAAAATCACCCGTTACATACATCAATTATAGGAACAAATTTTTTTTTATCTCCTTGAAGACGTTCATACAATCGGACACTGAAGCGGAAAAATCCTTTCAGATTTGATGTCCCTAATGTAGGGCACGTTTCAAATTCCCATTCTCTAGTAGTGACTGGACATGTTAATTAAGTCTAGTAGTAATAGAAACACACATGCTTTTCCAAGCTATTTGCCCGTCGAGAATCCACTGGCATAAAAGTTTTGTTACCAACACGTCTGCCTGGATTCTTCATATTTATATGGGATTAAAAAATAATTCCTACTGTGTAAATTTTCGAGCCCTTTCCATGCCAAAGTAATCGCTATTGGGGAAAGCTGTGGCACTTTGAGGCAACGCGAGGTCTAAGGCGAGCCAGTCGTACATTTTTAGGGCATTAAAGTTGCTAGTTCAGCTCTGACGTTAGAATGGTATTGAATATAATTGGTAATTAATTCAGTGTAAACTTAAGGCTAGGCCCCTGGAAACTGCAAGTTCCCCGAGAACAAGGCTGGATAATATAAGCCAGGTAGAGTTCAATTTTGAACCAAATAACCACTCCCGTGCCACTCGAATTTAAATTCAAAGGAATATGCGACGTGTTAGTTAAACATGTACTTGACGCTGCAAAGCTAGTAGCAGATTTCACTGGATATCAGTCGGTTGGAAATCTTCCATGTCTTTAGGTAAGTTCAAATGTGTTGAGTTTTATTAANCGAAGGAAAACTATATAGTACATATTTAATTTTAGATTTTAAATACAAATTTTATTTTCACAAAAAATTTACCTTTTTCCTTTCCTTTCGTTGCAGGTGTGTAGATGCATTTTATACCAGAAACATTTCAAAAACTCAAGCTCAGTAAGTAAAAACCGAATTTTCAACATTCTAAATAAATTGCCACACGTCACCTTGACCGCCATTTCAGAAAAACACTTTCTCGCTTTGACAGACAAGGCAAACAAAAATGAGTCCTTCTAAGATGCTTGCCATGC
>NW_016241345.1:0-1039 GCF_001687245.7 Rhagoletis zephyria | reverse complement strand
ATGGATTATTGCACGCAAGAGTCGCATTTGCAAAATCGTATGTAAGCGAACGTTTAGAAAAAAAAAGAATTAGCAAGAAACTAAAAAACTGGCGTTGAAATATTGTGGGTTGAATCGTTTACCTTTTCCGTGATTGAGCGAATTTCGTCAATTGAAATATGCAAGTACATAAAATTAATAATAAGGAAAGGAAATGAAATATTAATATGATCAAAATGTTGGTTCCAATAACCATACTATGTTGCGGACATTCGGGGAGAATCATGGCACTGGACCTATCCTTGTCGAGCCTAGTGTAGGTTTGGCGTGTTTTCACACATGTGGCTTCTCAGCTTCCTTTCGGAGGACTCTCCGCTAACCGCAATTTTAGGCTAAAAAATGCCCGTAGGACTTACTGGGCAGAGTAATATGTGTTGCTTATTTATGAGATATTAACAATGGCGGTAAAAATGTATTTATCTACAAGTGAAAATTAAAGCCTTGCGCTGGCCGCAGCAGTATCTTTCCGGCCGAGGGTGGACTGAAGGCGGTAAAATAATCTCCAAGATAACTCCCGAATCCACAACTCTTAAGTGTAATTGGAATTCACGCAATGAGGCTAAATACTAATCCATAGCCTCACTGTCGCAGTTACTTGGAGAACGGAGAGGTGTAATCGTCTTATTTTTATTATTATTATTTATGCAACAAAAACAAGAGAATTATAAAAAATTTCGGCCGTTTTGCAAATGATGTGAGTGTTAAATATTTATTTTTTTCAGTCCATCTGACTTTAATTGCATTTGCGAAAGCAAATTTGATTCGAATTTACTCCTTGATTCTGTACTCGATATACTAATTACAAATGCGCTTTTTAATTTAGTATTCCGAATGCACTGTTAGAACAAAACTAAAAGCTGACAGCAATTAAAATGTCATTAAACCCGAAATATTTATTTATGTACGTATGTATATGCCAACTTTTCCTAAAGTTAAAAGTTGTAAGCACTAAAAAAAAGCACTACAACCAGATTTTACTTACGAAGGGTGCTCCAACTAA
>NW_016241344.1:436-1039 GCF_001687245.7 Rhagoletis zephyria | reverse complement strand
TAACGAGAGGTCACTGAATTCAGAAACTATTAGAGCAATCCTAAAAAACTACTTCGGCGTCACGGCCAAGTGGAAAGGTTCCACAGTACACTTACGGAAATTGCACGCTTCCAAAAGCTCGAGACTTGCATATCCGACACGGCAGAATTAATTCTGCTAGCAACGGCTAAGTACAACCGCACTGTCCATTCCGTGACAAACAGGAAACCTATAGATATCATCCATGCAGCGCCAGACGAACTGGTTAACGAAATAAAGAATAGACTTATACAAACCCAACAAAATGACTTAAAAAGACACAATATAAAGAGACAAACAAGACAATATAAGCCAGGGGAAAAGGTTTTTGTGAAGACGAATAAGAGAATAGGAAATAAATTCAGTAAACTTTACACCGAAAAAATAGTCCAGAGCGATTTAGGCACCTTTGTTCTAATCGACGGACGTGAAGTTCACAAAACCAACTTAAAACACTGAAATTTTTCCTTCCTCCCTAGGGTAACTTTGCTCTTGACGATATATCATTGGGCCAATGCGAGGATATTCAATTATACCAGCTCCAACTACATCCCAATAACAACAGGGAAAGTGATCCTCCACGAA
>NW_016241344.1:0-386 GCF_001687245.7 Rhagoletis zephyria | reverse complement strand
GAGCAATTTCCACTTTCCCACGCCAGGCAACTCCTCCGAAACGACGCTAACGAAATACTAAAACTACTAGACGCGGTCAGAATACATCACCGACATGCCAGAGGCATTAATATTCTGGGGACTGCATTAAAGTACATAACCGGCACCCCAGACTTTGATGACTTCCAAACAATTCAGACCAGAGCCGAAGCCTTAATAGAAGCAAATGAACAGCAGGCAATGATTAATTCAGTTACACAAGGAAAAATTAACGAACTGACTGTTACAGTTAATAAACTTTTAGCACAGGCAAAAAGAACGCAGATCGACACGGGAAATCTCTTTTCTTTAGTCAGTTCTAGAAATAGAGCAGTGATAATGGAGTTAGAAACCATTATAACATCAGT
>NW_016241343.1:0-1039 GCF_001687245.7 Rhagoletis zephyria | reverse complement strand
GTTTTCGTATTTCTGCAAATTACCGTTATATGGGAAGTGGGTGTGGTTATTTCCCGATTTCAAAAATTTTAAACATATTTGTTGGATAGGCCCTAAGCAAGGCGGTGAAGGCGCTACTGCGATACAGAATTTCATCATTAGTAGGCGAGGCCACGCCCATTTTCCAAAAATTGAATATTGAATTTATTTTGTATAAAAATTTTACTTCACACCAATTTTCAACAATTTAGATGCAGTATTTACTAAAGTATCGCAGATTTATCTAAATTTACATTTACCGAAATTTAAACGCTTGTATACCCAAAAAATTTTCTTAATTGTTATTTATATATCGGAATGTATATTCCGATATTCTAGCAACAGGACCGAAAGGTGCTAGAAAACATGGCTTGTGCTTATATCTCAAAAAAAAAAATTTTTTTTTATTAAATGGATTCATATTCGGGCTCAGCGGCCCTAAATACATATAAAAAGTTAAATTTTAATGATAAAGTAACTCTAAAGTAGTGTTGCCATATACTAGTTGCGCTTTTTATTTTACATTTTCTAAGTAAAGAAACACCACTTTTCTGCCATTTTCTGCGGCAATATTTTCCCTCTACATTAGCCAAATTTCTAAACTTTCAAATTCAAATTCAAAAAAAAATAAAAAATACTGGTTGAAAAACGCTATTTCCGTTAAATTTAACTTGAATTAATTGCATTATTTCCTTTTTTGACTACTTATCAAGAATACAAGGTAGAAGGCAAAATATTCGGCCCTATTATAGTTGTCGACGCCCTATTATAGGTGTCTTTCGCAAGACACCGTTGTCTATTCAAAAGACTAAGGATTTTCAAAGTAAACCCCCATATATGCAGGCTATAGGTTATAGTGACCTGATCTCTGTCATTTTCCGTATAAGCATCCTGTTGTTAATAGTAGGAAATTTTATGTTCATAGCTGGAGGAGTTATAATAAAAATCTACCCAATATGTGAACAATCAGATTTTTTCGTTTCTTTTTGTGATGCTTACAAACATCGTACCAAAGTTAAAT
>NW_016241342.1:0-1039 GCF_001687245.7 Rhagoletis zephyria | reverse complement strand
GAAGACATATCTTCCATTGCCATTTTATTTGCACTGCTAATCGCCAATTTTCGTTTCATATTCTGATCGGCGAATGGTTTACGAACACTGAAAGTACTATGTCGAAAATTTCAAACTACTTCGAAGAAATATTCGCAGAGGAAATGTACGCGCCAGATATTCACATTCAGCTGAAGTGAATCGGTTTGAGGAAAATGAAGGTCAGGTTGATTTTGTATTTTTAATCAAAATTCCATCATAAATTTTTCAGGTCCGGCAACTGTATATGGAACTGGTAAAAATTGCAACGCACTCTAACCTAACCTAACCTACATAATTGTTTAGCACTGATATAAATTTGAATCGGAGCAACTATTTCAGCTGTAATATTACGATCAATATTAAAGAAAAAAAAATTCGAGTAAAAAATCTGTGGAAGAAAAGATTTTACCGGAATTTTCTAATCGGAAAAGGCAAACACAACAAAAATACAGCTCACATAAGACAATTCATTTTAAAGCTATGCTCGGTATTAGGTAAACAACTTTGTTTTATACATAGATATATGTATATGTATATAGATTTACACTCAACTTCATCAAAAATAAAGAAGACTTTAACTGCTTTATAAATCGAATATTTGTATGAAAATGTCACTTTATAGAGCTCTTTAAATCTACTTTTTTTGGGAATAAGGCCATTAAATTTTTAAATAGTTGACAACCCTCTTCAAAATTATTATTCTATTTAAGAGTGCATTTAAATGCCGTTCATTCCTTGAATGCGTTGTAATATTTTATTCGATACCCTATTAAAAAGTTTCTATTTTTACCTCAAGTGGTGAAACTGTCATTCAAATTACATACTTCACTTTTAGAGGGTGAATCTTTTCCAAAATGACTTATGACATTGAAATTATTTGACTTTTTGCATGTGTATTAATGTCACTGACATTAATTCCGTTGGCAATATTGCACGAAGTTCGCCGGGTATGCTAGTTTTTCTTTTAAGAATACCGTTCAATTTTAAGCCAAAACCATATAAATCACAGTTTCAAACT
>NW_016241341.1:586-1039 GCF_001687245.7 Rhagoletis zephyria | reverse complement strand
TGAGTTTTTTACAATTTTAAACTTTACAATCTTAAAGTGTTATATCCAATAAAATTTTTTTTTCTTTTCTCAAAAACGAAAGCAAAAACCGNTCTCAAAAACGAAAGCAAAAACCTAATCCTTTGTAAAAATAAATTATATATTTTTTTATACTTAAAATTCTATAAAAAAGTAACTTCAATGGAGCAATTACAGGACGCAGTAACACAGCTAACTGGTGCAGTTAATGCACAAATAGAACAGATGAGGGCTATAAGTAATAGGGTTAATCAGCTAGAATCCAGAGTTAGTCCTCACACTGAACCTGTAACTCAACAGAGCCCAACAATTTTAACAGAGACAGTTCTGCTTGAAATATGTAGGCTTCCTGACAGAGTTAAAAACCTTCCCACTTTTGAAGGTAATCCCGTCCAATTTATTTCCTGGATTCACAATGTTGAATCTATATTGCAA
>NW_016241341.1:0-524 GCF_001687245.7 Rhagoletis zephyria | reverse complement strand
GCACATTAGGCAGAAAGTTAGAGGTCCTGCAGACACAGCCTTGATTTCCTATAACATATTCGATGAGGATTGGGGAAGAATAAAAAACTGTTTGTCGTTGCACTACGCAGACAAACGTGACCTAAGGACCCTTGAACACGAATTAGGATCCTTATCACACAAACATTATAGCGTTGATCAATTCTATGCCAGGATTAATCACCAATTATCCCTTATAATTAATAAAATAAAAGGTCAGGATTATTCCAGAGAAACGAGCAATGCGCTCTTAGAAACATATAGGAATAGAGCCCTTGATGTATTTATAAGAGGACTGAATGGCGAGCTATCGAGGATGCTAGTCATCCAGCGCCCCAAAAACTTACCGGAGGCTTACTCCTTCTGCTTAGAAATACAAAATTTAAATTTAAGGAATTATTCAGTTCACCCTAGGAACATAAGCACACCTAGCCAAGTGCCAAAAATTCAAGTGAAACAAAAGCAAACATTTGCACCACCCAAGGAATTAGGTCCTGCCGAAAAAA
>NW_016241340.1:0-1039 GCF_001687245.7 Rhagoletis zephyria | reverse complement strand
GCATTACCTCATACCAGCACTAAAAGAATCAGGTACTAACAAAAATAACTAGGTATTGAAGTTCATGTATCTATTTACTGTAGAAACTGCTTTTGTATGTATGCCATTGCCAGCAAACTAAACCAGCAACTGTCTACATTCACCATGGAAATANATAGCTCACACACATAGCACAAAGCTCGAATTGGTGTTTAATGCATGTCCTCCCCGGCAGAACTGCTTCCACTTTTTCGCCAGGTTTGCGTCCGTAGGAAACGAAAAAAAACTTATATAGCACGCTTTCCTTTTGTTTTCACTATTACACTTTGCCACTGCACACCTCATTTTGCTTTTTAATGTCTCAATAATTGTTTAAAACCACCCAGAAATATGAACGCACAAATATTAAAATTGTTATTTGTTTTTTTTCGTATGCTCACATTCAACAATTGCACCAAGATGACGTCAGGCACACAGCTCATTCTGTCAAAATCACAAAGAGCGGATTAGCGGTACCGCGATTGGCGCAATCTCTATTTCTCTCAATCGTGTTCATGATCCATAAAAATTAGTGCAAATGAGCACTTACACTAATTCAAAAAATCACTAAGAGTAATTTCCACCAAAACAAGAACACACTCAAAATATACTACCTCTTATTTGTGGCGGCAATTTTTGTCTCTATCGAGTATAGTCTNCTGTGAAACGAATACTTTTCTTCACATATGCTTTTTCAACTTCAGATATGCTTTTTCATAGTTAATTATACTCAGAAATTAATTATACTTTTATAAATAGTTTTTAATATGTTCGTCTGCCGGCATAAGAACCTGGGACCTCATGAAAGCTTAAAAATAGTCTCACACTTCTCTGCACATTCAGCTACAGTCGAATACGTATATGTACATGTTTCAAATGTTCAGTTTGAGCAAATATTTTAAAATTATTGTTTTCAAATAACGTGACATTTTTCGGTAGTTTTCGGATACGAATNCACGTTTCTCTGCACACTTACAGCCCGATTCTGTGAACTTGATAAATTGAAAATCTTTATAATTTG
>NW_016241339.1:852-1039 GCF_001687245.7 Rhagoletis zephyria | reverse complement strand
CGGTATACATATTTTAAAATTTTTAGAATCAGTGCTTGGAATTTTATAGTGAAAGGGTTAAGAAAGCTTTAGATTAAAAGTGTGATACTGAATGCCTTTTAAACGGCGCCAATTTTCTGGGTTATCAAGCCTTTAGCAGTACAAGATTAATTGTTTTCTTTCACGAAGTTCTTTGAATAAATCTTCA
>NW_016241339.1:0-735 GCF_001687245.7 Rhagoletis zephyria | reverse complement strand
CGGTATACATATTTTAAAATTTTTAGAATCAGTGCTTGGAATTTTATAGTGAAAGGGTTAAGAAAGCTTTAGATTAAAAGTGTGATACTGAATGCCTTTTAAACGGCGCCAATTTTCTGGGTTATCAAGCCTTTAGCAGTACAAGATTAATTGTTTTCTTTCACGAAGTTCTTTGAATAAATCTTCACCTAAATACTAAAGTATATTTACGAATATCGCCTTTTATTATAAGCTTAATTTAATTTGTAATTTTAGTAAGTATTCCTTTACTGCATTCACCTGAATTTCGGGGGTTACTACTAGTTTTAATAAATTGTCAGTTTAATTTCTTATAAAATTTACCTTTAAATCTTAAGCATACATCGAAACTTTGTTTTAGAGAATCAATGTGAAATAATTGCAGAAACGATTAGGCGATTTGCTGAGCAACCGAAACGTCTGCTTTTTAAATAATTTTTGTAACACAAATCTGCAAGTACATATCGTTCCCCGCATACTAGAAACACGTATGTGTAAAAATTAAGATTTTGGGAAATCAACTGATTGTGAAATATATGCTTTCCATGTACGCATGGTATTCTGTCTTTTGGTATAAAATAGAACATCCAAAGGTTAATCAAGTCAACCTGATAACTCAATATTGGTAAATTTGCACATTCATGCTTCTGCCATAAGGGTGACGATAAGTATTTACTTCACATTTATTAATTTTTTATACGCCTGTCCTACATATCT
>NW_016241338.1:337-1039 GCF_001687245.7 Rhagoletis zephyria | reverse complement strand
ATCTGATCCAATTAGGTACATTTATTTTATGATATTAGGTACAATCTGATATTTCCATTTTTCAACCCTGGTACGTGCATGCATGCATATGTCCGAACGAACATTTCCTTACTTAGGAGATTCGTTGCGATGAATCGCGTAAGGCCAAGGCGAATTCATATAAGGTGGTAGCGGTAGTACAAAAACAAAAACTAACATGTCTTTTGTTTTCGTTTTCGGTACACAAATGTCAAATTCCAGNGTTTTCGGTACACAAATGTCAAATTCCAGCTATTCTTCGCTCAAGGAGGAAGACGGAAAGAAAATGCCAACACTCTTTCTTTCGCATTCACTCATAAGGAGTTTTGACATATGTGTACCGAGGCGAATTAAAGCAGCTGTTCTAGCAACACCACCTTATATAAATTCGCCTTGCGTAAGGCATAATAAAAATATTTATAAGGTACAATCGCTGAGAGCCAGCTTTGGGAATTTTGACGTTTGCTAGCATTTTTGAAAATTTCTCTCGACGTCATTTCATTTGTTTGTTTTTATCTTCACTCAAACCAAAGAAATATATTTCCGTCGAAACCAAGGCGAATTAATATAAGGTGGTGTTACTAGCTCAGCTGATTTTGTGTATGTGTTTCGCCGCACGGCTTCTGATATCAAATTGAAAAATTTTGTTTGAATTTCTACACACACTCTTACAGATTTTGACAG
>NW_016241338.1:0-172 GCF_001687245.7 Rhagoletis zephyria | reverse complement strand
ACAATCGCTGAGAGCCAGCTTTGGGAATTTTGACGTTTGCTAGCATTTTTGAAAATTTCTCTCGACGTCATTTCATTTGTTTGTTTTTATCTTCACTCAAACCAAAGAAATATATTTCCGTCGAAACCAAGGCGAATTAATATAAGGTGGTGTTACTAGCTCAGCTGATTTT
>NW_016241337.1:0-1039 GCF_001687245.7 Rhagoletis zephyria | reverse complement strand
ATTAAATAAACATAACTTTTAATTGAATTATAATGTGAATTATTTGCCAAGCATAGGGAGCAGTGTGTGGGAGCAGGATGTGCATACGAACGTAAAAACGGGTACATTCGTGAGTGAGAAAGATGCTGTGCTTGTAGTTATAACAAGGCCGATTGAATTTCACTATAGCCTTTGAGATTTGATCACTTAACTGCTTAGTGCTGATCTAAGATATAATGCTACTAGAGATTCTCAAAAGTTATCCAAAAATCATTATTTTTTTCGCTTAATTTACCCTTTCCCTTTCTAGAATGCAGGTCAGCTAACCTCCCCCAGGGTTTTAGGGCAGACTAATTAACTTGAAATCCTAGGGATAATCCCATTGTAGGAAAAATCTTAATTTTTAAATGACAAAAACGCGGAATCATACGAAACTGATTTTGCATCGCAGATTATGTCCCTGTATACCGTTTTCTATATCAGGTAATTGAATAAAAAAAATATGTTTTTTAGTAAAACATCAGCCTACAAGCGAAGAAAATCTAAAATAAAAAAGTCGTGAATTTTTTTTCCCCCTGTAAAAGTATGAATTTTTATATTTATGATGCAAATTAAAATTGAAATGTCTTTGAAAAATTACTTGATCTAGAAAACCGGTATATGGATCCATAATCTATGACCCAAAATTGAGCTTGGTTGCCTCGGCGTTTTTCCCTAATTACTCTCACGCATTTCTGCATTACTACATGCATACAAACCTAAGTGCATGTACATATATATATTTGTCTGCACAAGTGACTAAGTTTGCGTTAAGCTCGGAGGGAGGGGATTTGGGAATTTATTTATTACTATCCATCATATCTCAGCACACTGCGCAAGTAGAGCCGCGAGTGTAGGACAGCCGATCTGTATAATTAAAACAAGGAAGAAATACTCTTCTAATATGTTCTTCGATTTCACCTATATTTCCTATTTTCACCTTAACCTTCGTCTTTATCTTCATCTAAATCTTCCTTCATTTTCATCTTCATCTTCATCTTCATCTTCATCTTCATCTTCA
>NW_016241336.1:0-1039 GCF_001687245.7 Rhagoletis zephyria | reverse complement strand
TTTTTTTTTTTCAGTAACCGTTATTTTTTTATTTTACTTTAATCATTTTTATTATTCGTTATTTTTTTTTACTTTTTTTCGATCATCTCTGATCGTTAATTTGGATTTTTATTTTTTATGACCACAACGACTACATAGAGATGATCGTAAAAATAAAAATCATAAAATAAAGATTAAAAATTACCGAAAAAACAAATCTGCAAAAATAGCGACTATTTTTAATCGAAAAATTAATCACCATAAAATAACCATTAAAAATTATCTCTTNCTAAAAATTCTTCAATAATAACAATTATTGTAGATTTTTTTTTTATAATTTCAAACAGTTTTTATTAGCTACTCACAGTCATCAAGATGTCAGAAATCGTGTTTTTGCAAAAATTTAAGTAAAAGTCGAGTAAAAATATTTGTTCGCGAAGATTTTTCCTAAAGGCACTAGAAATGGTCGTGGCAGTTTAAGACTGAAGTTAACAAAATACATTTTTTATTGCGGATTTCGGCAGAATTCGTTAACAACATTTGTATCGCAATTTTTTTTTAATCGAAGAAATCTTTTTTTAAGGTTACTGCAAATTCTTTTTTACAAACCACAAAATATTAAGAAGGGCAAATTAAAATTAATCTCGTTCAGAAAAAATTATAATGCACTGATTTTTCTTTTAAAAATTAGGAGGGTTAAACGTCATTTTTGGAATATAGTTTGTCTACCATTTTTGCTTATCGAAATTAGATTTCGTATATGCCATACACTTTCTTCGAAATTAAACTACTCCACCCTAGTGTACATATCATTATTACCTGCGGAGATTGCTATTAGAAAAAAATTTTTCAGTATGTTTCTCGGACTAGGACCTCTAAGCAGGTAATTTGTAGGCGTTTTCAAGGCTCTGCAGGTCACGAACGCCACCGAGTTGAGGCAAAATATTTGGTAAGAACCATACAAAATACCCAATTTTATGATTCGCTTTGGACACTAACAAGTTTTTTTTGTTTGTATAGTAAGGCAAACTAATGAATTAGTACCCCATTTCAAATTGAT
>NW_016241335.1:0-1039 GCF_001687245.7 Rhagoletis zephyria | reverse complement strand
ATAATACAGAGCTTAGCGTAGACACGTCCGAACGGCTCAGCGACTTATTATTTATTGTTGAGCAGTAGATGTCGCCCTATGCACTAAACTTTTTTATAGGAACTTTGCAAAGCAAAGGTTTTATAGCTAAGAATACTGTTTGTACACTAGGAATGTTAACCCCGGGATCCCGGGACACCGGACTTTTAAAGGCAAGTAATCCCGGGATTTTCGGTATTTGTAAGTTGCACTGATGGCAATAATAGAAACTCCTTTTCTTGACTAGTATTGGCTAGTTATATTTCTTTTTTTATTTAATAATTAATATTTTTTTTTATAAATCTCTAGCTCATTGTACATATAACACCGCGCGATAGTAAATTTTGAACACAAATATCATTATATTCGCGAAACCATGGGCCAAATATAGTAAAGTTGCGTTTTTAGTTTTTTACTCTGACGTCAGTAATTCAAAAATGGTTTANGTTGCTTTTTTAGTTTTTCACTCTGACGTCAGTAATTCAAAAATGGTTTAAAAAATTCAGAGAAATGTGCTTAGAGAAGAAGTATGGGTATAAAATTAATGAGGAAATCCTGTAGAATTCAAACATATTTAAGTTTCTAGTGCAGAAGGACTGGTAAATATTGAAAATGTCATTTTAAAATTTTATCCTTGAAATTTCGCCATATTTGTTCGAATTTCGTTCTTCAAACTTTGTCAGCTTAAAAATTACGTATTCCTCCTGGTGAATCTAAAAAATTTTAATTTATTTTTATTCTACACTGCATTGAATTTTTGAAATAATTTTTGGAATTACTCATATCTTTAAATTTAGAAAGTCCTTCAAAATAAATCCTGCGGTCAGTGAGAAAAAATGAAAAGTAGGTTTCAAACCATGGTACAATAATTACTAGGAAGACACTAGAGAGTTTTACTTCACATCCCTTATTTTCATTCTGACGCAGTTCAATGTCGATTCTTTTTCTTTTATTTGGCTTTGCTTTTTGTTTTTCGCTCAGTTTACTTTTTATGAATTTTCAAAACAAAAGAAAAAACGTT
>NW_016241334.1:0-1039 GCF_001687245.7 Rhagoletis zephyria | reverse complement strand
GGATTTTTTGGGTTCACAAGCACGAACAGGAATTGAAAATCTCCCTTTAGTCTCTTTTGTTTTTTAAGCTAATAAAGTTAGTTCCTAGCATATAATTTTTTCAAAATTTCAAGGATATTCAAGGATAAAATTACAAAAGGGTATTTTCAATAACTACCCCTGCCTTACGCACCAAAAAATGCAATCTGCTTTAAATCTACAGAATCTTCTCTTTTATTTGATACCCATACTGGCTTTTTTAGATACATTGCACTGTAATTTTTATATCATTTCTTAAATTACTCATATCTTTCAAATTTCAAAGTTCTTTTAAAAAACCCTGACGATAGAGAGAAAAACTAAGAATGCAATTTTCGGGAATATATTGATTTTTTGTGTGCAAAATTGCTTGTCGCAAAGTATGTATATTGAGCTATACATTTATAAAAAATATTAAATATTAAATAAACAAAAGAAATATAGCCAAAAGTGGTCAACATAAAGAGTTTCTATATTGCCACCAGTGTAAATTACAAATCCCGAAAATCCCGGGATACTAGGCAAACAATCCCGGGATTTTCGGGACTTAAAAACATCCCGGTATCCCGGAATTAACATTCATAGTGTTCACTTATGTTTTAAGCTATGAAAATTTCATACACGTATGTATGTATGGAACGAATAATTTGCCTGTTCTGCTGATTGGTTTGAGATATGTATGTTACCTTGATGCTGACAAATACTTATGCAGATACACGCATGCTGNTATTTGTAGTAGACCAATATATGGCACACATTTGCAGAAATGGTCGCTTGAGCTGAAATATCAGTTGATATGAGAAATTTATGTATGTATGTACCTACATATATGGCATATGTTTGTGAAATCACACCCAACACACGACATACATATGTACATATTAGCTTTAAAATAAAAGCAGGTGTTTCCAATACCACCTTTTCTCTCAGACTGTTTTCATACCCCAGCAGTACAGCTTAAATCAGATGATAGATATATTTTACAATTTGGTGAATCAAAATATATATATATATATATATA
>NW_016241333.1:0-1039 GCF_001687245.7 Rhagoletis zephyria | reverse complement strand
ACTGTCACTTTGACCTCGCTCGAGGGACGAACGTGATTTGGGTCATATCACTTGAGACAATGACCGCAGCAGCAGATTTTACCTTAAGGCAGTGTAAGTACTGTGAATGTTATTTAAAAAGATAACACTAGTACATAGATAGTTAGTTGGTTGCAGAAAATGGTTATATCTCCTCTTTACTATTATAAATTCGTACATGCCTATAGTGACCTGCATAGAAAGCCTCAGCATGATAAACTTCACTCCAATACTCGTTGCTATATGTAACTCTATTTTTTAACATTTCCGCTTAGATGTAAAAATCCACGTAACTTTCTTATGATTTCATGCGATGGTATTTAGGTGCTCCCATTAAAATTTGTACGTATGGAGGTCCGCTTTTACACACGATTCGATTTTCCGTAGAGACCTCGAAAATGTTCTTTTTTTTGCTGTTACTGGTTACTAAGTAGTTAAATTTAATTTTATGACATTGCTCCAGAACTTCAGGCTTAGGTTCTCGGCTTTTTTAAAAGGCCTTTATTACTCTAGTATTTATACTAAATTGTAACCGGAACTTATAAAAGTAAATAGTAGTCATAATAAAAATCCGTAATCCTTACGGTATCCCACGGATGCCATCCGCGCTTATGTATCTGATCCGTTGCGTGTCGTGGCATAATTATGAATACTATCAGTAATTTTTTACATAATCGTCGGCCTTTAAAGTTTGATGCCTCCTAACTTACGACTTTAAAAATCCTTTATAAATGTGCGTAAATATTCTCACAATATAATTTCTTCCCGTTTCTTTATGTTAATAATTTTCGGCACCACATTTCCAGCATTATCAGTTTCTTACTTTCAGCTTACCTCCTCACAATTATAATTTACATGAACAGTTGTATTCACCATATTCATATTCGTAATTATTGCGATTACTTTAAGAATACATATCATCATCACCACAGGCGTCATGTCGCTTGTCAACCGCGAAGATGTGCGGCTCTAACTAAAAGCGAAAATCTGGCAACACGCAATTTTGTGGCAGACAACTACA
>NW_016241332.1:0-1039 GCF_001687245.7 Rhagoletis zephyria | reverse complement strand
GCTGGTGATGCTGCTGCTGCTGCTGCTGAACCCCACCGCCATAAGCCTGCACATTGTAAGCAGAAGCGGAAGAGGAGGCGTGGTGGCCGGCAGCAGTGTGCGGCGTGGCCGTGGCAGACCGCTGCGAGAGCGCCGGTGAGTAGGTGTTGCTCCGCCCTGGGTCCTCCCAGTTCTGCTGATGCTGGTGGAACTGCTGCTGCTGATGCTGATTGGGCATCGAGTACTGCTGGGACTGCTGCTGAGCAGTGGAATAAGAGGACGGAGCGGGAGGTGGCGGTTGTGGTGGTGCAGCAGCCGGCGACTGCACAAAAACCATGGAGGAGTCCGCTGAAGAGGCGGTGCTCCGGTTCAGCTGCTGTTGCTGGTGCTGGTGGCCTGGAAGAGGAGGCAGCTGTTGCTGCTGCTGCTGTGGCGGCAGACTGCCCAGGCTGTTCAGCGAAGGCGGACCAGAGAGCTGCTGTCCAGTGGCCCAGAAAGCGGCGGCAGTCGGATCTCCGGACAACGGATCCCCGGGACCACCGAACATCGGCGGAGGAATGTGATGATGATGGCCACCTCCTCCTCCTCCGCCCATCGCCAGCGGATTCATCATCATCAGCGGAGGCGGAGGTGGGGGCGGCGGCAGCTGCATCGAACCACCACCACCGGGCATTCCACCCATGCTGGAGTTGTGGCCAAAGTGCCCACTGACATTGCCCGCCGCGTGGTCGCTCACCGAGCTGGCCGAGTCGTCGAAGAGGAAGCCGCTGAGGGAGAGCACGTCAGAGGCGGGCGGCGGCGACTTGACGCTGAGCGTCAGCGTCTGCCTTAGCGCCGTCGCCTCCGCCTTCGACTCTTCGTACTTGCGCTCGGCGTTGCGGGCGGCGATCCAATTTTCGTGCGACTGCTTCTCCAGGGCGTTCAGCTGGCCGCGGTACCGCCGTTCCGTCTCCTCCAGCTCCTTCTTCGTCGACTTCAGGCGCTCCTTCAGACTCTCCGCCTCCTCCTCCAGCGTCCGCAGCTGTCCCTCCAGCGAGTTGGCGTCCTCCTCCTTCTGCTC
>NW_016241331.1:0-1039 GCF_001687245.7 Rhagoletis zephyria | reverse complement strand
ACTTTTGTTTTCCATGTGTTATCTATGGGCGGAATACAAATTTTCGGGAGAATTTTTTTCGGGCGAAACTCAATATAAGGCGTGAAAAGAACTGCCATTTTATTCGTTTCGATTCGAACCGAGTAACTTTTCGACCACAAATACCGCGATTCGGGCTCTGTTATTACTTGATTTAAAAAGGTNTCGTTAATTATTACATATAAAAGTTTTATTCTCAACCACGCACAACAAGCAAGCTAGCAAATATGTATTGATACATAAATATCTATATACTACTAAATGAAAATGCATTACATTTTAATTCTTAAATTAAAAAAGGAGTTAAAAAAGATTTTAAAGTATACTTTCATATATGTGGGTAAGTTATTTTCTTAACGTTGTTGTTGTTGTTGTAACGTTTTTTCTTAATGCTTACGCATGGTGCATATATTCCTGTGTATAGGTATAGAGCAAAGTCCCCCGAGGACAGTAAAAAACACCACACCTTCTATGCAGAAATCAACCCACTCTCTCATTCTACATATCTTTTTATGACATTTTCGCTTATGTTTTGTGATAAGCAATGGTAGGCTATGATATTGGCTGTGACAGCAAGCCAAATGTGACCATCTATTTCCACACACATTGACCGGTGTGTAAAAAAAACCACCCTATTGCAAAACTTTTTTCTACATACATAGTTTGAGTTTTTTATACACTCAGCTAGCTAACCACTTTAACTAACTGACCGCTATCACTCACGGAAATCGATATAAGTATGTATGTGTAAATGTGCATTGACATTATGTATGTGGCTTTTAAGGTTTGTTTTATCGTCACATACATCAAAATGATTAAGTTTCCCGAACTGAATCTAAGTGGTGGAAATCAAATTAAATAAATTGATATAAGTGATACTGACAAGTAAAAATATGTGCAGGAAGACAACATAAAACAAAATATGACGGAATGCAACATCTCTATATGTAAGTATGTAGATACATACATATGTACATACATATGTATAGGTTGAAGTTATTCACACAAAAGGATGCGATAA
>NW_016241330.1:0-1039 GCF_001687245.7 Rhagoletis zephyria | reverse complement strand
CAAATTTGAAAGAGAAGACTACTGCCTGAACAGCAGCAGCCAGTTTACTCTTTTGCTCTGAACACTGGACGGAAGAGAAGACAACGGCGGCGTCTGCGGAGTGAGCCAAGAGAAGAGTGCGACAGAGGCAAAATGTCGCTTGTCACGCTTGTTCCCTGCTCGTCACTGTCACTGCTCGCAAATTAACGATATTAGTGTGGCCATTACGATGATGTCCGACCATTTGTAGTCAGCACCACCACCATCAGGCTACTGTCTGTCGATGCTGCACACTACCTGCACAGCTGCTGAACTGCAGTGCTGCGCTGCCTAGGNCACCACCACCATCAGGCTACTGTCTGTCGATGCTGCACACTACCTGCACAGCTGCTGAACTGCAGTGCTGCGCTGCCTAGGCCACTAGCCGCGGCTACTGCGAGGACGTCGAGGACGACGACGACGATCATCTTCGACGAGACTTGACAGAGCAAAAAAAGTGGCGCCCAGCGCCTCGCCTCGCCTAGCTCGCTCACATTGCCTGACTCTGACAGGACTGTGCAATTACGATCGAACTGTTGCACTGTTTGTGTGCTGTACAGACCGCAGTGTTTTCAGTCAGTACGTGCTCCAACTGTCAGTCCAATTGGCCAGCGTGCACAGCTCGCAGTGGAGGGAAAACTGCTGCCTGTTCTGTTCAGTTCAGTTCAGTAGTAGTCTTAGTGTGCCCCTCTCAGGATTATACTATTATCTTTTTTCCTGGCCTGGCCAGGCTGACGATGTTGACAGTCGCTGACCACTAATCAGGCCAGGCAGCTTTATTTTGTCTGCTAGTACACACACACTGCTCAACCAGCACAGAATGATGCCATTTTTCTCCCTCCTCCCTCCCTTTCCGCCTATCTAAACTGTCTGCTTGTCTGTTTGTCTGTGTCTGGTCAGCGTCAATTGTCATCACGAATTAGGGCCAATGGATGAGGTGATACCGCTTTCTCTGGTTCTGTGGTGTTCTCTTTGAGAGCTCTATCCACTTGACTTTGACATATCACTCACTTAATTCGAG
>NW_016241328.1:0-1039 GCF_001687245.7 Rhagoletis zephyria | reverse complement strand
AATGTACATATGAATATGTGTGGAAATACACATATATATGTATACACATATATATGTATACACATATATATGTATACACATGCTATTAAGAGGCTGACGGAGGCAATATGCCCGCCACAACGCTCAATAAACAATAGCATGCGAGAGATAGCAAAATACCGTCTCTAGTGATAATCAAACAATTTCTAACATGTTCGCTCAGTTTTTAAATCCAATTATTCCATTAATTCACATGCTAACGTTGACTATCCTTTTAAACTATGTCCAATGAACTCAATAAATATCCCAGTAATATCTCCCGATGATGTAGTAGTTTATCTGAAATCCTTAAAGCGGTCCTTCAGTTATGGTCCTGACCAGATCCCTACTTGTATTCTTATAAATTGTTCTGATTAGCTCTATGAGCCGTTAACAGGGTTATTTAATTTATCTCTTAAAGAGGGCATTTTTCCAACTATATGGAAGGTATCGTTCATCACCCCGTTACATAAAAGCGGTAGCAGATATTCAGTGGAGAACTACCGGGGAATAGCTAAGCTTTCTGCAATTCCTAAATTATTTGAAGCAATTATAACAAATCAGTTGACGCATTATATCTCTTCTAGCATTTCATATAGTCAACATGGATATTGCAAGGGCAAATCAACTTCTACAAATTTACTCGAATTAACACCCTATATCTCAAAAGCATTTAGTGAAAGCAAAACTGTTGATGTTATATATACTGACTTCAGTAAAGCATTTGACAAAGTGTGCCACTCGTTGCTCATCTACAAACTTGATCTTCTTGGTCTTCCACCTAATTTTCTACGTTGGATCTCTTCTTACCTCTATGATAGATCACAAAGGGTAATGTTTAAAAATACTATCTCTGACGTCATTGACGTTACTTCAGGAGTCCCTCAAGGTAGCCACTTAGGCCGGGTTCTGTTCTTGCTTTTTATAAACGATATTTCTACATCTATACAATATTCCAAAATTTTAATGTACGCAGATGATGTAATGCTTTATAAATCGTACGTTTCAATTAAAGAAAGGT
>NW_016241326.1:0-1039 GCF_001687245.7 Rhagoletis zephyria | reverse complement strand
TACACCTGACTACACCCCTTTGCAACTAACCTTGCCTTAAAGCGATCTATGTTACCATTTTTAATTCTTTTAACAGCAAACACCCATTTGCACTTTACGCTTTTCTGCTCTGCCGGCAGGTCTGCCAGCTCCCATGTGTCATTTTCTATAAGAGCATCGTATTCGTCTTGCATTGCTTTACGCCACTCACTGGCGTGTTCACTCGACAATGCTTCTTTCACTGTATTTGGGGTATCAACTTCGCGTAGCAAATTCAAAACATTATATACCTTCTTTGGCCTTCCAGGTTTACCTGTGCGAACGAGCTTCGGGCGACCCGGTCTAATTTGCCCCGATACAGGTTCGTCATCGCAATCATCTTCTGCTGATTCATAGTCACTCTCCGACTCTAAAATTTTACAATCGCTATGACCCTCGTCACTATCTAAAATGTCTACATTCAAATTATTTGCTTGGCGTTCATAGTATTTGGCTCTATGAAAGTGACATCACGGCTCACAATAGTTGTCCGTGTCTCAGAGTCGTATAAACGGTATCCCTTTGTTACGCTACTATACCCTACCATAATGTACTTTTTGCCTTTAGGCTCAAATTTGCTTTTCTGACGTTTATCTAAAGCGTATGCTGTGGAACCAAATGTTCTAAGGTGAGACACACCTGGTTTTCTTTTATGCCATACCTCATACGGAGTTGTTGCTTCAAGTGCTTTTGTCGGTGATCTATTACGCAGATAGGCTGCAGTATTAACTGCCTCAGCCCACAATGACTCACTAAGATTAGCACCGACAAGCATACAGCGAGCCATCTCAATCAGCGTTCTATTTAAGCGCTCCGCTACCCCGTTCTGCTGCGGGGTATATGGCACGGTTAGCTGGTGCATTATTCCGCACTCCTTCAAATATCGTTGAAACTCATTGCTAGTATACTCCTCACCTGCTCACCTTACGCCGCTGATCTTCTTCTAGAAGCTTAATTTTCAATGCACTCAATTTACAAGAAGAATACAAGAATTTATTTAATCATTTAGTACAAGTGAGAC
>NW_016241325.1:0-1039 GCF_001687245.7 Rhagoletis zephyria | reverse complement strand
GGTGTAGGTTGGCGCCTTATTTATAGACCTGTCATCGGTGGAGGCCACCGTTGATATCAGAAACCAGGCAGCAGCTGGTCTGTGTCTTGCTTGTGTACTACGTGCTCTACTACGGCCGACTTCGATAAATGCTAAATATAGCCTTTTAGGCAAATTAATTTGCTCCCCATTTTTTCTTCTTCTTCCTCTCTTTCTCCTTCGCCCTTCCATCTAATTGGTACCTTTTAGGTGAAATTGGATTGAATTAAATGCTCGCCTGTGTTTGCTGCTGCTGTTGGTACATAAACTGCTATTGCTCTCATCGCATCAAATGCATGGGCGGAATTAGGGGTAATTCGATTAATGGCAATTCGCCTTTTTTCTCGCCAATGATTTGATTGCTTGCTTGCTCGCTTGCTCCTGTTGATCAATAAAAAGGTCATGATGTCTGCTGTTGCTGCAGTGAGGTAGTCTCGTTATGTCGTTTCTCGGTGTTTATTTGGTGTGCTTGTCTGGTGGTGCTCTGCTCTGCTCTGATCTTTTTCATCATCGGTAATCGCTTGAACCCGCTGATCGATTGAAATCAATCTCTCCAGTGACCAATTGCCCCAGTCAGTCAGCAAGTAAGTAAGGGCACTCACTGAAATGATTTGTACATTGGTGGCGGTGGTGGTGATGTTTGCAACTTGCACCCAAAGCCAATTCATTAGCGGAAAGCTCTGCTGTACTACTTTAGTTTATCGATTTATGTGCGCTGCCGTCTTTTTCCCTTTACCAAGAACAGCTTGTTTAGCTGGTGTTTTGCAACAAACAACCAACAAATAAATGGCGATAAAACACACACACCAGAAAAAGCTGTTATCAATCACCATAGTGCTGTTGGTAATTTATTGAGTGTACAAGTCTGCAATTAGACAGATTTAGTTCGGCCAGGAAAAAACTTTGCTAAAACAAACAACTAATGAGAGATTTCAAACAAAAAAACACATATTCTAAAGTGCGAAGAAGGGACAGCAGCAGCATCAACAGCAAACTTTTGGTGCCCAAATTAAAGTACTTT
>NW_016241323.1:0-1039 GCF_001687245.7 Rhagoletis zephyria | reverse complement strand
CCCTAACTCAATCACGATCATTACGCTCCTGTCTGTCATTTCCAGTAAACAGCCCATTTAGAACCGTGAACCCTGACAGCAGCTTCTATCCGCCAGTAGCAGGCTTGGGTCTGTCACTTAAAAAATACCACAAATTAAAGAACAAAAATTATTACCAGTACCCTCCGAGCCTTTCAAACCCAAGGGAGATTTTAAGAAAGATGACGGGGTTTTAATCTGATGTCGAAAAGCGTAAAACGGGCTGCTAGCCTGAATCCCAATGGCACCTAAAAATCACTTCCTGGCAACAAAAGAATAGTCTTCACACAGTGGGTTATGCTGGGCAAGAATGGTCAAGGGACTATTTAAAAAGCGCAGGCTCGCATTTTTCTTATTGTTTGGCTCAACACTCGTTCGTCCATTTGGTCCGGCCCGGGATTAAAGCGCTTCGCCAATTGCCTGTTTCATTTACGAGGTGGCGCCAGTTGCACTTCCCGGACCGGTCTTTCTGCACTTAGACCTTCAATTTTATTATTGGAAGTCCTTTCTCACGTTGTCCATCCACGGGTGCTGAGTTGAAGGATATTTCATCCGGCGCCTCGTTATCCATGCGTACAACATGCCCAAGCCAGCGTTGGCATTGAATTTTTATGCGCTTAACAATGAGCATTTCATTAAACTGGATGTACAGTTCGTCATTCTATATTCTTCGGAACACAGCCACAGCCTCAATAGATTTTGCGTAGAATAGCTCTCTTGAAAGCTCCCAAAGACTTCTCATCTTTGTTCGACGTAGTCCATGTTTCTGTGCCATATAAAAGCGTGGGCAGATTTTTAATTGCCTACCGAGCCCAAAGTAGTAACTTTTGGCAAGATTTATATCTTCTTGCTGCGCTGATGNTCGACGTAGTCCATGTTTCTGTGCCATATAAAAGCGTGGGCAGATTTTTAATTGCCTACCGAGCCCAAAGTAGTAACTTTTGGCAAGGTTTATATCTTCTTGCTGCGCTGATGTTCCTGGTTCTCAGACCGAAGATATCGATATAAACTGCTTATGCCA
>NW_016241322.1:0-1039 GCF_001687245.7 Rhagoletis zephyria | reverse complement strand
GAGACCGTTCCTGAAGGAGACGGTAGCCAAAGAAGAGGATGGCAAAGACAAGGACAACCACCAAGACGGAGAAAATAAGGAACTTTGAGAAGAAAGTGCTACCACCACCAGGACTGACTCCATTTCCTCCTCCTCCTCCTCCTCCACCTCCTCCTTTGCCACCATTATCTTCATTATCCTCCTGTTTCTCCTCTTCCTCCTTGGGACAGACGATGAAGCTATCAATGGAGACCGTCCAATTGACCTTCACTTGACTGTTCTGCCTGTTCAGCGACAACTCCCAGCCAGGGGGCAGGCTTTTCCACTTGACCGAGGAGGAGGAGGCCTTTTCCGAGTCACCACCAGCATTTGGCAGGTGTGCCAGGCTGACCCTTCCACTTTCCTTCCACCGGTACTGGCCTTCATTCCAGACCAGCAGCATCTGATAGGACTGGAGCCAGACCATGCCGGTGTCGGGGGGCGGCGGTGGAAGACCGCCTTTTTTCGCCGGCGGCAACGCCTCCTTCGGCCAGCAGTTGTAGGTCTCATTACTTCCCTTGCCAGAGTACTTGATGGGGTCGAGGAAGTAGTTGACGCCCAGCTCAAACTTCGGCCCCGTTCTCTCTGGTGCGCCGAAGTAGAAGGCGAAGAAGCAGGCACGCCNACCACGGTGTGGTAGTCGATGCCGCGGTACTCTTTCCGGGGAAGCGGACCGCTGGTGTCGGTGGGGCCGGTGGCCCAGGCCAGCGGCAGCATCGACTCCGGTCGGCCGCAGCGGTTGTCGTCTCTGTGGGGAAGGGGGTGGGGGCGTGTGCCGGAGAGAGAGAGGGAGAGAGAAAGGGAGAATTAAAGAATGGGAGTTAGGAAAACTAAGCAGAGACTTCTTGAATTAAAAAGGGGGAAAAATAAAGATGACGATGACGATAATAACGACAATGTTTTATGTTTTTTGTCTACTACTTACTCTCTGATGCCCCTTTCAGGCACCCAATCACACAGAATATCCTGGGTGTGTATTTTGATGATGTGAAGGAGAAGTTGAGTGTAGAGGAGAAGGAGA
>NW_016241320.1:0-1039 GCF_001687245.7 Rhagoletis zephyria | reverse complement strand
CCATTGTTGCCTAGTCCATAGAGCATAGAGCCAGCCACTCCCTCCCTCGTCATTGTGCTGCTCCACCCAGCAAAGCAAGCCAATGTCAAGTCAGCTGAATAGCATTAATATGTGCATAGTTATGTATGTATGTATATGTATAAGAATCCATTCCTGTAGTCCGGATAGTCGTCATTGGTAGATATTTAAACTATTGACACTTTAAATTTTATTGCGAACATTTTTCGTTTGTTGTTGCTACTTTAAATTGCTATTAAAGCCAGAGTGTTGTTGTCAACACTGAGAAGGTTATTGTTGTTGTCGTTGTTGTCGTTACTCACTGCCTATCCTTGTATTAAAAGCTTTCATCTGCTTACCACCTAAATTTTTGTTATTTATTTCGTAATACTTATTTATTTTTTTTTTTCTCGGATTAGCCATCTGTGATCCTAAAATATTTGTATGTCATTTTTTTTTTCTTTTTTTTCTTAAGATGCCAATAAATTCACTTAGTTTATGTTGTTGTTAGTGCTTACTGACATTTTTAGCATTCAAATTGAAATATATTTATTCATATTTCAAAGCTGCCAAGACATTTAGTATTAAAGTATTCAAATTGTATTAGCTGCTTTAAAAACTAATTTCTTGTAGCAATTTAAGCATTTGCATTAGCATTTAAAAATTTCATAAATTATGCCGTAATTTGCATATTTATTGAGGTTTTAGCGAAGGTAAGGCAAAGCCGTGTGTGCGAAAAAAAAACACAAATTGCATGCAGACAAAAATGTTTTTGACGCCGGTATTCAGAGGTCTGAGGTATTTACATACTACGTTTTTCAATGGGAGCATACATTTTTAAAATGGCCAAATGGAGAAGCTATAACGGATCCAGAAGTTTTACCTCATAAGTAAATTTGATCGTATAAGGGGGTAGGAATAGAACTCCGAACAGCTGAAGTAGCAGCCATTTTGAAACTGCATGCTAAGCGTGGGGCGATATCAGAAGGCATGCCGTCAGCGTCTGGAATATGCATAGAAGTTGAGCAATAAGGGGGAACCA
>NW_016241319.1:0-1039 GCF_001687245.7 Rhagoletis zephyria | reverse complement strand
GTAATTTAGAGAAATACAAAATCTTCGATAAATAAGTAAATATTAAAGCAAATTTATTCAAAATTGATACTTGCAACAATTCCAATTTACCAAGAAATACGTTTATGGTAAAATTTTGGAAAATGGGCGTGGCACCGCCCACTTATGATCACAAATATGTATATCGGTAACCGTTCTACCAATTTGTATCAAACTCGGTATTTTTATTGTGCTTGGCAAATAAAAGCAAAACGTTGAAAATTATTGAAATCGCACCAAAATGACGGCCGCTTTTCATATAACGGTAAATTTCAGAAATGCTTGAAACTTCAATATTTCGAAATTGAAGGACGCTAATTTACTCAAAATTGATACACCCCTGCTTACCATCTGCGGTAGGTTTCGGAAAGGTGAAAAAACATATATTTAGNATTTTTTTTAGTTAACAGCAATATGCCAGTTATCATATATTATGTATGTATGTGTATGTACACACATACGTGTGAGTGTGTAGCTTTTTGTTTCACTTCATCAAGGTTTATTTTAATTTTTATTTGTTCAGGCTTTTCGTATTGGTTTTATTCCTATATTTTTTTGAATTTAGATTAGATACATATTATAACTTATGACTTTACAATTTATTACGCTTTATTCAGCTTCACGTTATTTCACGGTTTAAACAAGGTTGAAGTTGCTTTTTTCTAATTTAATTTACTATAATATAATTTTGTTTAATATTATTTTATTTTTAATTTATTTCATGACACCTTTTACTATCACTTATTGAATTTTAGTATAATTTATGACACTCTATAAAGTTGTAGGTAGTTTATTTGCCTAAGCTCACTTTATTTAAATTTTATTTTATTTTTTATTTATTTTTCATTTGTCTACATGTATACTGCTAAATCACCTAGTGGGGCAGGTTACGGTTCCTACTAGAGNCATTTGTCTACATGTATACTGCTAAATCACCTAGTGGGGCAGGTTACGGTTCCTACTAGAGATGGACACGGGCCTAAATTTTCAGGCCCGGCCCGGCACGAGTGCAAAATCAAAT
>NW_016241318.1:0-1039 GCF_001687245.7 Rhagoletis zephyria | reverse complement strand
TTATGTTACGCACAAGAGGAAAAACGCCGTAGAAAAACCAGAAAGCTGTACGACAAATGAAGAAGCCATAAGGGAATGATATATTCAATAATTTTAAATGGGGCTCTTTGAGGAATTTATTTTTAGCAAAAATTTAAAACACAATAATTTTGTTTACTTNATAAGGGAATGATATATTCAATCATTTTAAATGGGGCTCTTTGAGGAATTTATTTTTAGCAAAAATTTAAAACACAATAATTTTGTTTACTTGTCGGGCAATATTTTTTTCATAAGGGTATACATTGGATCCTTGCTCCTGATCCTTGATCCTGATTTGCTATTTAAAGTCAAAGAGTATGCTCCTTCAATAGGGTGTTCCAGCAGAAATGGTTAACGTCTGGCTATAGAGAGAAAAGGCTAGATATAGGTCTGACCTTTAATTAGGTAAGAATTGCGTAACTATCTGAGACCCTCATCATCCGTGATTTAATTCAAATGCTTGTAAATAACGGGGTGTTTAACAAAAAATAACAATATTCTGATCCGATTCGGCTGGCAGCCACGACTTTGAAAACCGAATTTTAATCAACAATTTTCATTCCAGCAAAATAATAATTTATTTTCTATCTCCACATATTAAGCTCGCTATAAGCACAAATTTTTCAAACCTGTTGCAGAAAAAAGTATTAAAAATTAATTACGAAAATTTAATTTAAAAAAACTCTGATGACGGTACAGGTTCCCCAAATTCTAAAACAGCCAAAGGAATAAGAATGAGGAATCCTTTTTAAAAAGCTTTATAAAAACCTGAGACATTTGGTTTGGCTTCTAAGCGCTGTTTAAACAACGATCTCGCCATTATGCCAGATTCTTCAAGTGAAAATTAAAGTCAGGAGGATACATCCAACATTTTCAGCCCCGATTCAATTCTCATTACTTTTTATTAACTTTAATATTCCAATTTTTAAATTCAAGTAGTAATAAAATAAATATTATTAACTTTTCCATTTTTTTATTTACCTAAGTAACTCTATTTACTTACCTAATTGTTTCTTAA
>NW_016241317.1:0-1039 GCF_001687245.7 Rhagoletis zephyria | reverse complement strand
GGTTCGAAACTATAGAAAATGGGGTGCAAAGCGAACTAGATCCCATATGACGTATTTGGGACTGGTTCTTAACTATAGAAAAGGTAATGCAGCGGGGGACAATTTCCAATTCCTATGACATCGCTGTGTTAAATTCGCCAGTTGCTTGCATGCAAAAGAGATTTATCGTGAACTAGTAGTGGTTCTANTGAACTAGTAGTGGTTCTAAATGTACTAGGAGCGCACCAGTTCAAAACTAGAGATTTTCCCCACAGGGAACTTAAAATTGAACACACGGAAGAACCAAAAAGATTGAAAAATCATGATACTTTTTTCTTTCGGCTGTCGATTTTAGAACTGGTTCGGAACCACAGAATTTAGGATTAGTTCGGAACTAACGAAAAAGGGATGCAGCGGGGGGGTAATCGACACTTCCTAAGACATCGGAATGTTAAATTCGCCAGTTGTTTGAATGCAAAAGAGATTTATCGCGAACCAGTACTGGGTCTAAATGTACTAGAAGCGCACCAGTGCAGAACTAGAGATTTTCCCCACAGGGACCTGAATGACCTAATTAAATAGTTGCATGGAAATCGCGATCGATGCAAACATTTTTCAGCCTGCCAAAAATCACGGAATAATTTGGATTTTTTGTATCCCTTAATTTTTTTGAGTAGTGTATTATCTGACTGCATTGGTAGGTAAAGCCAAGCCGACATTTTTTATTCTTTACTACCAAAACCAGTTACATTTTCGTGGACTCCACTTACAACTCCTGAATGCCCAAATTTTTTTCATGCCAATATAGACCCCCGTCGACTTTCTCGTGAACCCATGGGCCCCATATGAGTATTTATTTCAAAAAAAAAAAAAANTTAGGCATAACTAAATATTTGTTATCATATAACTGTAAATGTAGAATTATATGTATGTAGTATACGTATATTTGTAGAAATATGTAAGAATGTAAATATATGTCCTTGTCTTGCAATTTTGTATTTTAATATACTTAGGTTGTTTAAGTGACTTGCGCCTACTTAAAGAAAGCATCCCTGCTCAG
>NW_016241315.1:0-1039 GCF_001687245.7 Rhagoletis zephyria | reverse complement strand
GGCCAAAATGAAATTAAAGTCGAAAATTGGGGCCGCCGGTGTGTGCTAGTGAGACCAAAAAAGTAAAACCAGTAAAAAGAAAGAGAAAAGTCAGTTGCAGATAGGGTTACAAAACAGAAACACACATGTTCATCTGTGTTTGATTTAAAAAACTCTTACGAAAAAAGCCGTTGCCAAATTAAACCGACAGACACCTGTTGCTTACTCGCTTCTTTTCATCATTTCCCCTTCAAGCCTAATTAACACCAGAAATTGCTGCTGCAGCACTGTTGTCTGGACACACAGTTCCACTTATTATGCCCTGAAGGTAGTTCTCCTCCTTTTTCTTTCTTTTTTTCCTTCCTTTCTTGTAGACCCTCTCACCTACTCACTTTCGCCCTCTCCTTCTCCGCCGACGACTACGGCGGTAGTGGTGCGAGGACGGTCATAATTAAAAATTCTCACTAATAGCTGCCTGCCTGCCTCCTCTTCTTCTCCTCTCTTTCCTCTCTCCATCCTCGCCAGGGCTTTATCGCCTCAACAATCATCGACGATGTTGTGTTAACACGATCGTTTCCAGGCAGAGAGAGAGAGAAAGACTGTGGCGAAGAGATAGAGATAGAGGGAGAGATAACCGGGGCAGAGAGGACAGAGGGCAGAGGGAAGAGAGAAGAGGACGGTCGTTGGCTCGCGCTTATGCTCCCTTGATGGTGTCTTCGCTGCTGTTGCTGCTGCTGCTGATGTGCGCCAGAGATGGCCGGCGAATGAAGGCGAATGAAGGCGAATGAAGGCGAATGGCCCCGCGAATTAGTTGGCCTGGCCGCACTACACTACACTACTAAATTATTATTAGCAGTCAGAGGAGAAAGCTGTGCTGCTGCTGCTGCTTCGAGTGTGCTTGACACTTTTACGTGAGCGGTGGCACCGCAGGAGAGTGAGGGTCGACGAGGCTGACGTCGTCTGCTTCTTCATCTTCTTCTTCTCTTCTTCTCCCGGGCAACGCTGATGTGTATGTGATTGAGGTGATTGAGGTGGTGGAAAAGGTGGTGCACAAGTTACG
>NW_016241314.1:0-1039 GCF_001687245.7 Rhagoletis zephyria | reverse complement strand
ACTAATGCATGAAAATCCTAACCTCAAAAAAATCACCCGTTATATTAGTATACGCGTATGCAACGTATACGCCCCGTAGTACCAGAGGCAGTCATCTAACACGTTTAGTCGCACGCCTTAACTTAGAAGTCATAGTAATTTAAAGTATGTAATTAAATATTGGCGTGGAACATTTTTACATAGCATTCCGTATGCACATATACATATATTACTTTCTTCATATATATAACAATTTTCGAATGAATTTCGAGTGTGCCGATAAAAATTGTAAAAATGGAAGTTTCGTTGCTCAAATCATAGCCATCTTTTAGTCAATGTATTTTTTCCCCATTTGCTGACACACTAGTCTTATTACACTTAGATTCGTTCGTTAGAACATTTTCACCGTTTAATTTCAACATTTTGAAGTATCTTAAATTACTAAAATTACAAAAAAAAAAAAACGTAAAATATCAAAAACTGCAAAATAGCTGCGACTGATATCCTCCATGCTGCCATTTTTTTAAATTTGGTGGCACACTCTTGAACCTTCACAGATATTCTGTATTTGATGCCAACGTCCATTGCCTTAAATAGGAACACTCTATTTGAAAACTTCCCAGAGTTATTAAAAAAAAAAAAATATGATTTTTTCGAGTGAGAATGAAAAAATGAGTAATTCGTAATATTGTTCGCCTAAATAGACGTTTTAATGCTAAAACTGTTTAAATATTCGATTTATTTTTTATTGTACTCGTTTTTGGAACTCCATTGATTGAAATATATGAAAGAAATATGCTTTCGCGTTTTTTTTAGGCGAAAGAAGGAAATGACACTAAAAAAAAANCGCGTTTTTTTTAGGCGAAAGAAGGAAATGACACTAAAAAAAAATACTCGTGTGATTTGCCCTCATATACTGTGCTAGATGGGCAGCGAAAGCACTGCGGCTATACTTACAGGAGTATCCAGTAACTCCCATCGATACTGTTAGTTACACCGTACTCAACGCATTTTATTGTTTTGGGCTCAGATATAGAATTTTTGTTCTGATGCTAACTTT
>NW_016241313.1:0-1039 GCF_001687245.7 Rhagoletis zephyria | reverse complement strand
TTTTTTATAGGTTTTTAGGTCCTAAAAATCCGTTCCCTGATAATAACAATGCCATTGTTAATATGTTGGAGTAGTTTTATGCTACTCCGATGTAATGCAGGGATGGAGTACATGGTCCTGCCCTAAGACATCGCAATGTTAATTAGACCGTATTTTTTATATGAATTGTGGTTAGTTTTGGAGTACTCCTCGGTCTTTACGGAGTACTCTTTACATGTATGCATGGAGTAGTCGCGATTTTGCAGGGATGTGATCACTACCACAAGTAAACGCGAGCTGAAAGTGAGATTGTGTTAGTGTGCCAATTACGTTTGAATGATTTTGCGTTCACTTAAGTGATTTCCCTGCAGTAAATCGCGCTAGTTCAGGACTAGCGCAGAACTAGCTCTTTAAGAGGCGGTACGGGTTCTCGATCTATCCCAACGCAATGCTTTCAACTGTCTCTTTTTACATGGCGATGTCCTACGAAGTGGAAATAGTTCTAAACTGGTTCCATTTGGATCAGTTCTCGGACAGTAAGTTTTTCTATGAGAAAAAATTTTAAAACTCGATTATTAGATTATTTTTCTATTCTAAACTGGTTCCATTTTAGACAGATCTGCGACAATAAGATTTTTATTTAAAAAAAAATCTGATTATTCGATTTTTGATATTTTTTCGTTTTTTCAGTTTTTTTACAGATTGCATTCTATTAAATTTTTATTTTTTTTATATTATTTGATTACTTTCTCTTCAATTTTTAANATTTTTATTTAAAAAAAAATCTGATTATTCGATTTTTGATATTTTTTCGTTTTTTCAGTTTTTTTACAGATTGCATTCTATTAAATTTTTATTTTTTTTATATTATTTGATTACTTTCTCTTCAATTTTTAAGCGGCACTCAACAATTTAAATTTCTTAAATCTGAAAATCACAGCTGCCTCCACCGCGATTTGAACTCGTGAGCAACGATATTAGAGTCGAAGGTCTTCCCGCTGTCCTATTTTCGTATTGCACGAGAAGTGAGAATTTGTGCATTTACTTCTCAACAGAGCGC
>NW_016241312.1:0-1039 GCF_001687245.7 Rhagoletis zephyria | reverse complement strand
TTTGGACCAATTCCTTGTATTTTTATTAGATTTAATTTAAATATATTTCGTGACCAATTCTTATTTTTTTTAAGCAATTTTAAATAAACTTTAAATCAATAAAATAACTTTAACATTTTAAACAAAATATTATGTAGTACGATAATATATCTCTTTTGAGGCAAGGATAGCTTCATTATTCCGTAGGTTAATAATAAAATCTCGTCTTATATTCCACTGCATGTCGTTCAGACAATTTTTTGTTGGTAAATCTCAAATAATAATCTTCTGAATTTGAAAGACCGCAGCCTACACCATGACCCTAGCTCCTCATGGCAGATGTGTATGTGATATGTGCATATCGTCAGTCATAAATCTATCATCAAAATCAAATTCATTCAATAAGAAATTAGCTGTGTTTTTTCTAACTCTGCCGCAAATATTGTATGATATTCAAAATTATTTAATTTTTTAAGCATTTTGTCTGAAAGTTACCAAATTACCTAAGAGAATAAAACTTACCAATTTTGGTAACCGTGGCTAGAGTATACTAGTGGTGCGGGCAAATTCCTTAAACTTTCCATACACAACGCAAGCGGTTTGATCAAATTTCAACATGACGGCCAGAAAATAAAAAAAATTTTGATTTTTATTAAAATTACCTTCTGTCAAATCCCATACACAACACCAATGGCTTGCAGCAAAGATATATTTTGCTTGCTTTGTTAAGCCGCTTGTGTGGTGTACTTCGCTCTTAAGCGTAGTTCCCCAGTACGTTTTGTCAAAGAAAAATTAAATCAGAAAATTTTCAGAAAAATAACCCAAAACGTACCCTTTTCACACCCATTTTCGGTACTTTTGTAGACCTAATCCGCGTTTAATCCACTTTTCTTCCCGTTTTCGGATTAATTTTCGGATTTTGTACTGGCTGGGCTGTTCTCGTAAAAAGCACGGCAGCTTCGCGCACGTGTATATGTTGCTTATTCTATGGAACTTCACAATCACACTGTGAAGTTTGAAAACTTGTGAATTTTTTAGTTTGCAACTTGACGAAAGTACC
>NW_016241311.1:0-1039 GCF_001687245.7 Rhagoletis zephyria | reverse complement strand
GTGAACTAAATGCATTCATACATACATATTTATGTACAACTTTAGGTAAATACCAGGTAGGTTAAGCGAGGGTGATAAACCCATGTAGCATAGTTAAATACCATGAACGAACGAATAAAGATCACCCAGCACGGCGTGCGAGAAAAAAGTTATTTTTTTGCAGTGACGTAATTTTTTCGCCGCCATGTGAATAAAACGGAATGAAACCTGTGTGTGAATGAAAGAACCGATTAAAAAATGACGTCATCAACCATTATTTTTTTTCTCAAATGCAATTACAAATACACGGTCGTGCTGGGTGATCTTGTTCGTTGGTTCATGGTTAAATACTATGTACATACCTGCAATTAAAATGGGGAAGAATGTTACAATTTCGGCATGTGACTGAAAAAAAACTCTAAAATACACACAAATTGTGGTTTCCAAGACATATACGAAGTGATTAGCACAGCTGTATCCTTCAATTTGTCAACTCGCGGGAAATTCCCCGATTTGCAGGGAATTTCGGTTTAAGTGGCAATCAGGGAATGGGCGATTTTTTTCGGGGAACTGGGTATTTTATTTCTATATCTTAAAGTAACCAAATTAGACGGATATTTGAATTTTTAACCATTTGACCCTTTTTGGAGCGACATGTTGTCAATTTGAATAGCAATATCTCCACAACAAGGGTTTTCCCAGATATAAGCTATATACCACATCAAAGCTAAGGTTTTGGGCTAGACTTTTGGAAACCTAGAATAAAATCGACTGACTAGTTTTTGAGAAAATGCCCGAAATCTCTATTTACAGCAGCCCGATTTTTAGTTTTCAGGCGATAACGTTATGGCGTATTTATATTTTATAAACACGAAAGATAGCGTTAGATAGCTTATTTGAAGACCCTTCTACTGACATCCACATCAATGACATGGACTGAGTAGTGCGGCCTCAGTGGTAGTTTAAAAAATTGCCTTTTTNCATCAAAGCTAAGGTTTTGGGCTAGACTTTTGGAAACCTAGAATAAAATCGACTGACTAGTTTTTGAGAAAATGCCCGA
>NW_016241309.1:0-1039 GCF_001687245.7 Rhagoletis zephyria | reverse complement strand
CAAAATCGCTTAGGCGGTTACAGCGCCAAAAAAGAAGAAAAGAAGAAGATCAATAAAAAAAATTAATGAGCAAGTACCTGATGTGGAGACCACCTACAAGTCTACTGATACGTCCGATTGACTCCCGAATGAGACTAGTAAAGAATATTTTAGTTCGATTTTAATTCGTTCATTTCTTATAGTGCCAATAATAATGGCCAACCATTTTCCTGGATTACAACAAATCATTGTTAGCTTGCAGCACTAAATAGTACCCATTTATGCAGTCTAAATGAACCAACTTACAAGCAAATCCTTCGCCAAGTTACACGAATCCATTCAATTCAATTGAGCACTCAACTACTCGTCACAGCAAGGAGTCGCAGAGAGCTGGGCAGGGAAATTCAGTGGCAACATTAAAAAATCAAATACCGTACCAAAGTGGATTTCCACCCCTTTGCCAATATTCGAATGGGCAAAAGTACGATGTGGGCTGAAGCGCCCACTGCCACGGCAGGCAGACAGACGGACGGAATTGTCGGTAATCCCACAATGAGCTGCCATAATAGACGCGCAAATTTGTGAGCTTTGCTCAGTCCAGCGGTGGGAGCTTGCGCTCCGTTTTGCAGATTTGTGGCATGCCACATAGCGGTTATGTAGCGGTGCGTTCACGTGCGGTTGCTGCGGCATTCATGCTAGTTACGCAGATTGACTTTGGTTGCTTAACATTTGCGGTTTCGCACTTTGCCACCACCCTGAAGCCGAGTTTACGTATGTATGTATGTACATACATATGTATGTATGTGGGTGACGCATTTGCAACACCAAGAGGGCGTCAGAGCGACGCAAGCGAATATTCATTGAACGCAACAGGGTGGAAAGTTGAAGTTGCACGCCGTCACCATCGAATCCAATGAGTGAATGAATGAATTATATATTTGTGTGGCGAAGGTGGAGGAGAAAGGCGAAGCGACGGCGAAGCGGTCAGAAGTTGGCAAATGTTGGAGAAACAGTCACTGCTGCAAAATAAAATATGGGAGTTATTACTCGGACAGGTAGT
>NW_016241308.1:0-1039 GCF_001687245.7 Rhagoletis zephyria | reverse complement strand
CGCTTCACGTGAAATGCCCCACATGTTGGAATTTACATAAATATATTTTTTTCATTTCTACTTCTGGTTCTGCTTTAGTTATAAGTATTCAATGTACAAATCGAATTTGCGGTCCGAAGTGGTTTATTGAACTATTTGTGTTCATGAGTGTAATTTTAAAACATTGTATGCATTATTTTCTATCGAATCATATTGTAGTTATACATACATAGATAGTGGATCCTACACCGGACTTTCACGAGTCGGCCTTTTAAGGAAAACAGACCATTTAGCTATGGTTGCTGTATTAGGTTAAAAATAAAGAAGCGAAGACAAAAAATGTATGTAAGATAGTACTCTATTTCATCAAAGAATAAGCTTTTCAAAGGAATAGTTGTTTTGGTTTGATTTCAGCCGTATCTTTCGAAACTAGCTTGAATAGACTGAACGCAAAAATAGTTTGCGGCAAAGTTTTCTAGAAAAACTGATCCCTATATACATACATTATACCGGTCCAAAAGATTTAAAATCATTATTTCTTTGTCTGTGGAAATCGCAGCCCTTAATGTGAAGATCTCTATGTTGATCATCGCGAATTTCTATTTGCCGTTTAAATAACAGAGGGAAAAAATGTCTCATTTTTAAAATTGCATAATTCGCTTTTAAGTAGGGTGATTGACTCGGCTTTTCAAACCGGTTTCCACCGGTTTTTTTTTACCAATAGGCGGTTCTTCAGAAATCTTAGTTTTTCGTATATCGAATAAATCGTATTTATTTATCGAACAAATCACACAAATCTTGAGCTCCCAATAAAAGTTTTGAGTTTTTCGAAGTTTTCAAGGCTTTTTCCATTTTAAGGGAAACGCCTAAATAATTTTAGAAATTTTATATGCATTTATCAAATACATACAACATATTTTTTTCTTTCCACTTTTATTTCAACATAAATAGCTTGATCTAAAATAAAATATATCACACAAACAGGGTTGAAATTTTGAAACTCGCGCCCGTATTTTGTTTGCAAGTCAAATATTTATTAGTGGCATTTGACTACAAAAAC
>NW_016241307.1:0-1039 GCF_001687245.7 Rhagoletis zephyria | reverse complement strand
TAAACTTTCACCAGTGCCTTAAATACTTCAGTCTAGAGACATTTTCTCTGTCAAAAGGTGAGCCTAAAAGCCTGCTTTAGGCAACTCATGCCGAGTTTCAGTTTCGTCTACAATCTGTTCCCCTATATGACATAACTTTTGGCCTGAGTCTTCCAGTTCGTTCACTAATTATTTTGTTATATACATACATATGTTTTCACTTAAATTGTTTTTCAATGGAGGGTTAAAAAGAATTATGGATTTGTGAGGACACCATCCCAATGCACCTAATATATATAGTATTCACATTAGGGTGGGTCAATTTGTATGGGGGACTTTTTCGACTATGCGCTTATAGCACAGAAGAATTCTACGTGTAATTCTAAGCAAACTTTCCGAATAAACCATGGGTCTAAAATCAATTTGGAGTTTGCCAAATTGCGAAAATAGGTTTCTTAACATTTTGCTGTAGTCTCGTAAAGAAGCGCGTAAATTTTGTATAAAAACATGCTATAAGGGGGTTTTTGGTATGGGGAATCCATTTCTGCATTTATATTTTTCTTAAGACTTCCACCAGAGGCGCAACTGTTAATAAAGGTAGAATCCTCCTATGTTATATGCGCATAGTAAACAAAAAAATTACAAGCCCTAATACCTATACCTACATGTTTCAGCAAAGGAAAACTTGTTTATATTTGACTCAACTTCAGTTACCTAGATATCGCATAGCAGCATAATACATATTACCCCAGCCTTGAGACTAGTTCTTATTTTATCTCAAGGTAAGAGTATTTCATTACTTTCCAACAAAACCAACTGATCCGGTCTACATTGGGTTTCGCAGCTTCACGTAACAAATGTCATAGAGCAGTTAAAAAATTATTATATTAATAAATCACAAATTATACAAATAAGGAAGAGAGCGTAATAAAAATTCAAAGCATTTACAAAAATTTAACATAAACAAATTGCAGCGAAAATTTTTGCTATGTATTTCCGTGAAAACTTCTTCTTATGTTTCTGGCATAGTAAAGGTCGTTAAGAATAATATACTTTTGCC
>NW_016241306.1:0-1039 GCF_001687245.7 Rhagoletis zephyria | reverse complement strand
CGCCGATGATCGACGTCGGAGGTGAAAAGCAGCACGGCGGTGACCTTTTCCACGGCCTGCAGCTGCACTAAGTGGACATTGACCTGGCAGAGAGACGGGAGAAAAAGAAGGAAGGCGTCAAAGAGCAATTTTCAGCTGAGAGAGAAGGTAAAAAAGAAGAAGATGAAGTTCTGGAAGACGTCTACGGTGATCTAAAGTACGCGGAAGGTGCTGAAGTACTACAACCGCTCTATCAATCGACTCTTTTGGAATCGGGTGAAAAGATCAACAGCGGATTTACACCCTTCACAACAGAAGAAGGCATTTCAAAACAGAGCACCAAAAATGGTTCTCAGCAACAGCAACTCCCGCAGGAAAATAGCGCCCCGATGAAGGCTTTTGACGTTTTCAACAGCGTCTTTGCCGCCGTTTCCCTCACTGAGATGGCCATCCTCGCGCTGCTGCTCTTGCTTTCTCGTAAGTTGTGGTTGATATATGTTGGTTGATAAACTTTTCACTTATCAATTTATCCTCATTTCAGACTGGGACTTGCTGGTCGCCCTAGTTACCTGCAATCGCAAGGCGCTTTTCAAGCTCAACTTTGACAACTACGCTGCTATTAGTCATCACAAAGAAGGAGGTCTTGGTCCTGGTGGTTCTGGTGACAGTTTTTTTCAGCGTATTCTTCGCACGCTGGCCGTCGGTCTGATGAGTAGTGAGCTGTTTGAGGGTGATAGAAGTGAAGATGATAAGGAAATGAAGGGAGTTTCTAGCAGCAGTCAAAGTTCAATTGTGGAAGATGATTCGGGTGTGAAGGAGAAGAAGCCGTTGATTGAAAAGGGAGACAAAGTCAGTGTCGTTGAANGTGAGCTGTTTGAGGGTGATAGAAGTGAAGATGATAAGGAAATGAAGGGAGTTTCTAGCAGCAGTCAAAGTTCAATTGTGGAAGATGATTCGGGTGTGAAGGAGAAGAAGCCGTTGATTGAAAAGGGAGACAAAGTCAGTGTCGTTGAATATGATGATAAGAGTAGCTCAAAACAGTTGTCATCTTTGCAGTCAG
>NW_016241305.1:0-1039 GCF_001687245.7 Rhagoletis zephyria | reverse complement strand
TGTATTTTCATTACCCACTCCGCGGTGACGTTAAAAGTTCAATGCAGCCTCCCCCTGTCTATTCACGCATACGTAAAAATTAATTTTTTTTTCTGAGCAAAAAATAGAACTCAAGAAATAATGATTATTTTCCGAGCAAAAAATAAAACCTAAAACGTAACGATTCTTTTCCGAGCAAAAAATAAAACTTAAAACGTAACGATTATTTTTTGAGCAAAAAATAAAACTCAGTTAATAACGATTAAAAAGTGATTTTTATAATAAAAGTTTTAACCGTTACAGTCCCTGATTTTGTATGCTTTGTAGTAAACGCTTTTAACAACATTAATGTGTTAAATTTTATTTTTAACCGACTTCCAAAAAAGGAGGAGGTTATCAGTTCGTCGGAATATTTTATTTTTTATTTTATTTTTATTTTTTTTTTTTATGTATGTTACCGCATAACTTTGGACCACGTCGGAAAGGTAGTGTCTCAGAGGTGGTCCCATACTAATCTGGTTGAGATCCGATCAGTGGATCATGAGATATATATATATATATATATATATTTTTTTATATGGGAGTTGAAGTCGGTTTTTTTTTGCTAAAAATTACTAGTTCTATATTGATGACTTTTTTATTTATTATAATAAAATTTTAAAAGTAATACTTATGCTTTCCCGCTTTACGGCATTTATTTAATTTTAAATAATAAATAAATTATTCTTTACTTAATTTTAAATAAAGAATATATATTTTGTTTATAATTTTTGAATTTTATAATTTAGCTTCAAAACAAAAAAAAATTTGTTGAATTAATTTGTTTTATTTATTAATATATTAAATTATTTATTTTNTTTATAATTTAGCTTCAAAGCAAAAAAAACATTGTTGAATTAATTTGTTTTATTTATTAATATATCAAATTATTTATTTTTGATAATTTCATAGTTGTAAGTATATATAGTATGAAATAATACAATAATTGTGATCGAAATTAGAGTTCAAAACTGCTGTCAAGTGTAAATAGATGCTGTCACTGATATGTACACCAGCATGC
>NW_016241304.1:0-1039 GCF_001687245.7 Rhagoletis zephyria | reverse complement strand
TAAAATATCGATAACAAAACCTATAAAAATATCGATAACAAAATCGATGAAAAAGTTGATAAAAGCTTCGATAGCAAAGGCGATTATTGTCGGCAGCAAAATCTATTATCGATAAAAATGTTCGTAACAAAATCGATAATAATATCCATAACAAAGTCGATAAAAATATCGATAACAAAATCATAAAACAAATTCATCCATAACAGAATCGATAAATATCCATAACAGAATCAGTAAATATCGCTACCAAAATCAATAAATCTCGATCACAAAATTGATAACAAAATCGATAAAAATATCGATAACAAAATCGAGAATAAAATCATTAAAAATATCGATAAGAATATCCATAACAAAATCGATAAATATCGATAACAAAATCGTTAAATATCGGTGAGAAAATTGATAACTATCGATAACAAAATAGATAAATATCGATAACAAAATCGATAAAAATATCGGGGGCTCGACCCTATTAAGCCGGCATATCAGGCTACTATTTTATATATATATAAGGAAAATTTTAAAGTTAGGGGGGCTCGAGCAACCCCTGCCCCTACCTGGTTAATCATTTTCTTCATCTACATATTCCCCTTCACCTTTGCCCTTATATATATATGTAAGTGTTTAAATTTATCTTGGTCTTCATTTTTGCCTTTACCTTTACGCATCTCTGTTTTTGTTTTTATTTTTGCCTTAGTCTTTATCCTTTTGTTTATCTATGTACGTAGTCGCCTTTACTTTCTTGTATTGATCTTTTTCTAAGTGCTATTCTTTGACCTTTTATTATTTAGCCAATTTTTGTTAAATTAATACCATATCCATACACACAAGAAGCACTTCTTCTAGCCCAACCATTTCCGTTGCGCCATTTGCGTTGCATCATTTCAGTGTGCAATTTCCGTTGAATTTGCCAACTTACTCCCAGTCAACCAACCGTCGCTAAATAAGTCATACTTCAAAAATTCAATTTAATAAGCTTTAAAATTAATTTTTTTTAATATTTAGGGGATTCCCTTAAACGCGAAGAGCAGAAAAC